>NC_061109.1:75587086-75594586 GCF_015104395.2 Macrobrachium nipponense
GCAGCTCCGCCTTAAATCGTGATATATATATATATATATATATATCTATATATATATATATATATATATATATATACGTAGTATGTATATATATATATGTATATAATATATATATATCTATATAAATATTAATATATATATATCTATATATATATATATATATATATATAATATAATTGCAAATATGACTTATCAGCTGAAGCAAAAAGAAAAGCAGAGACGACAGAAAGCCAAGTACTTCCGCGTAATTAACACGTTTTCCGGGCACTTTTCATGTGCGTATTAATGATTTTTTAGTATTTGAACTTGTGTATTTCAACAATATTTCTATTTTCTAGATGTCTATGTGGTTAGTGACAGCGATGATAATTCAGTTTTCTGCATATACACATTAATTACATTAAGTATTTTTCCTATAATTATAATTAACATTCTTATCTTCAAATGCCATCGCACAGCACTTCTTTGCTATCATAGCGAAGCTGTTGAGAACGATGTGCTTAATTTTCATATTACACCATTTTGTGAACAAACAGGGATGCATATTGGCAGCTACATAGAATCAAGACCATAGCATTTTTTCAGGAGTTTTAAATGAACAGTCTTTTAGTTATGTATGAGACGCAACTGAATAGAAAAAATCATCTATCATTAAAGAAAAATTAACGTGGTTGACAGATTTTTTCTAAAAATAAAGTTCGGTTAATAATTTAGGACGCCTAAGAAAATTTTCACTTCTATATGACATCGAAATGTGTTTTGAGTACTGCTTTATCTATGCATTTATCTTTTTTTTTCATTCGTCCGAAAGGTTTGTAGATTATATTGTCGTCTAAACTTGCGTAGGGAATTAATGATGAATTATTGCTCTAATGCATATATAATTTTTTTTCGCATATATAATTTTTTCTCTTCTTTATGGCATCGAAATGAATGAACCTTAATTTTATACCAAACTCGTTTTTATTTTATTTCACGCTTTAGAATATTGGGAAAAAATTTCCTTAATTGAAATACTTTTCCAAAGATTATTCTCTTGTGAATTCCATTGGTGACATGACCAAATTACTTAGTTCTTAAATTATTAAGAGCATTTAAGTCGCGAAAAAATATACATATGCATAAAAGCAATAATTCATTATTAATTCCCTACTTCAATTTAGACGACCTTATAACCTACAAACCTTTCGGAAGAATGAACAAAAAATAAATAATTAAATAAATAAATAAATAAATAAATAAATAAATAAAGCAGTACTCAAAACGCATTCCCGTTCATAACTTCTTATACAGCCTCAAAATTTCAGCGTGGGTCAGACAGGATATGACCAAAATCCTTCTCAGATTTTAAGGATTACCTTCGTAGTGAAGGGGTTGGGGGGGGAGTGGGGGGTGGGGGGAGAGTCGCATTCAGGGTGACTAATGGGCTGCGGATCCAAATCTGACACTTGAATGGCTTAGCCCGAATGCAACCTGACTCTGAAATAGGTGGCGATTCAGAAAACCGAGACTTATAGAGAGAGAGAGAGATTGACAGAGAGAGAGAGAGAGAGAATGATTGTACTTGGTAAACCCACAAACCTATCCTTACTCCTATTCTAGATATTATCTTTTTGAGAGAGAGAGAGAGAGAGAGAGAGAGAGAGAGAGAGAGAGAATGATTGTACTTGGTAACCCTACAAACCTATCCTTACTCCTATTCTAGATATTATCTTTTTGAGAGAGAGAGAGAGAGAATGATTGTACTTTGAAACCCCACAAACCTATCCTTACTCCTAATCTAGATATTATCTTTTTGAGAGAGAGAGAGAGAGAGAGAGAGAGAGAGAGAGAGAGAGGATGATTGTACTTTGAAACCCCACAAACCTATCCTTACTACTAATCTAGATATTATCATTTTGAGAGAGAGAGAGAGAGAGAGAGAGAGGAGGAGGACTACTTTGAAACTATACAAACCTCTCCTTAGTGGTTGTCTAAATACTATCTGTTTATGAGAGAGATGGAGAGAAAGAGACTATGCTTGGGAACTGTACAAACTTACTCCCAATCTATAAAATATCTTTTTGAGAGAGAGAGAGAGAGAGAGAGAGAGAGAGAGAGAGAGAGGGTGGGGGATGGGGAATTGTGCTTTGGAACTGTACAAACCTCTCCTTACTCCCAATCAGTTATCTTTTTTTATGAGACATAGGGAGAGACAAAGAGGGCGGGCGGGAATTGTACTTGTACTTTGAAGCTACAAAAATCATTCCTTATTTCTAATCTAGAATCTATTTTTTTTTTTTTTTTTTTTTGCATGACAGACAGACAGACAGACAGACAGACAGACAGACAGACAGACTGTACTTTAAAACTACAAACCTATTCCCGTTATCTAGAAACTATCTTTTGGAATAGGATGAACACAGAATGTAAGATTGCCTTTTATGTAAGTTAAACTGTTCAGTGGAGGTATTCTAGAACTGTCAAAAGCATAATGGTCTTTCAATAATTTTGAAACAAAAATGTATACTATGACAATTAAACAGCACTCTACAAATTCAGGGAAAATTGTAGTTATCGTGAAAAAATAATTATCTCTCTCTCTCCTCTCTCTCTCTCTCTCTCTCTCTCTCTCATACTTCTTAATAAAGGCCTGGTCTAAGTTGGCTTTGGCTGCAATAAAGTGATTGCCGCTCTGTCAAGTTTACCAGTAGGAGGACGAGAAAGAGAGAAACAGAGAGACAGAGAGTGAGTGGGTTGGGCGTGGGTGAATCTAGAGTATGATGATTTGCAATTATTCCTGTTGAGAACCCATTTTTAATACGAGAAAATACCCGGTTCACCCAAAGAAAGCTCGCTAATCCTTCAGGCTATTAAGTCTTTTGTGAAACTATGAAAAGACTCGAAGGAAATCGGATTAAACTTGGTCTTCAGCATCACGAATACGTTTTTCGTCCCGACTTCTGTCATTTTTCGTTACCGCGCGAAATCAGTTTTATTATTGTTGATATTATTATTTTACGTCCTCTCGCGCCCAAGGAATGAAGTTTGATTCCCTAATTGAGCGAATCACAACTTTCCTCCCCCGTTCTGTTTGCTCTTCTTTACGTTTGAGTACGTTGGCAGGAACAGAGGAACTTTTGTTACCAGAGCTCTTTTCACGAGTTGGGGGGTTTTTCGTACCTGAGATTCATCTCGTCGTCATCCACGTTGCATTGTTAGCATTCAGCTCCTCTTGAAAAGGAGAATACGTTGCTTTAGCTTTTAACGAAAGGTTGATTAAACTATATCGATGTTTTTCTTCGTAATGTTACGTTGTACCTGTAGTCATGAAGAAGCTAATGCTATTCTGTGCTTATTTCCCGTCATGATAGAATTTTCTGTGGCCCAAAATAGTCTAAGGAGATTCCTATATATTCCATTTCCTTGTGAGTAATCGTTTCCAAGTGTTTATGAACCTCCATTTGCTTTTTCTCAGCTCATTTCCCAGCCTGGGTCGCCGTTTTAAGAAGCTTGCTCCAGCTGTTTCTGTCTGGAAGGGTTCGTTGCGTACCAGGATTTATGAATATAAAATTTAACCGATATCAAAAGGCACAAAGTTGCATTACCTCTACTAGACATAATTTTATATTTATCCTTATTGATCGCGCTGCATCGGCTGTACGCATGCGCATAAGAAGCCTCAATCACATAAGTTCATCAGTAAACTCGGTCGTCACGTACTTTATTATAAGAAGTGCAGCACGTCCCTGCTTTACGGGACAATGCCATTTCTGCTGCCTTCTCATTCACTCTACATGACTAAGCCATCTCAAAATACCTTGCGTAGAAGAACCGCTATGCCCTTGAGAATGACGTCTCGGGTACTTAGATGACTGTAGAGGGTCGATTATGGGATGGAAGTGGGTATGGTAATAGCAATCATATATAGTTCCAACAACAAAAAGCAAATAAATTTCTGCATTCAAAAATCTCTGCGAGATATCCGAAGTCGGTATCTTCTCTTCACATCACAGCCGGAGGACTAGATATTTTTACGTGGCTACGAACCAGTTGGTCACCTAGCAACGGGACCTACAGCTTATTGTGGGATCCGAACCACATTATACCGAGAAATGAATTTCTATCACCAGAAATATATTCCTCTGATTCCGCGTTGGCCGAGCCAAGAATCGAACTTCGGACCACCGGATTGTTAGCCGAGTGCGAAAACCACTTGTCCAATAAGGAACTAGTAACAGGTCTTTCATAGATAGCAGCCCCCGAGGATTTTAACCTGGTATATATCCACCTTTGCAGAGGTTTTTTTAGTACCACAATCCCGTTTGGTATTACCATAAAAACATAAACAAAAGACTGTAAGCGTGTTTAGTACCACAAGCTCATTGGGGATTACCATAAAAAACAAGACTGTAAGCGTGTTTAGTACCACAAGCCCGTTTGGGATTACCGTAAAAACATAAACAAAAGACTGTGAGTGTGTTTAGTACCACAAGCCTGTTGGGGATTACCATAAAAAACAAGACTGTAAGCGTGTTTAGTACCACAAGCCCGTTTGGGATTACTGTAAAAACATTAACAAAAGACTGTAAGCGTTTAGTACCACAAGCCCATTGGGGATTACCGTAAAAAAAACATAAACAAAAGACTGTGAGTGTGTTTAGTACCACAAGCCCATTTGGGATTACCATAAAAAACATAAACAAAAGACTGTAAGCGTTTTAGTACCATAAAAAAAACAAGACTCTAAGCGCGTTTAGTACTAAAAGCCCGTTTGGGATTACCGTAAAAATATAAACAAAAGACTAAGCGTCTTTAGTACCACAAGTCCATTGGGGATTACTGTAAAAAACATAAACAAAAGACTGTAATCGTGTTTAATACCACAAGCCCATTGGAGTCGACCGTAAAAACATAAGCAAAAGACTGTAAATATCACAAAGGTAACGAACTCCAAGAAATATGGGTCCTAGATAACGACCCACGAAAACCCTTGGGGGTCATTGACTAGAAAAGAAAGATCCCTGGCAACGCATTCGATTCGTTTTCTCAACTGCCTGAAGAACAATGATAAGGAGAAGAACGATCCAAGTTCTTGTCGTGAAGGTGATCCCATAGTACGGTAAAAAGTGTCATAAACACACGTCGGTAACTTATCAGGCACAAATCACAAACAGATTGAATGCAATGTTAGGACTTATTGATGGTCCTAGGCAGCTCTTTATTAGCCAAATATTCTTTCCCCACTCAATGTCATCGGCTCATTTTCAACCTGTTTGTTAGATGTATGTGATAAGTTGCCGACTTTTTACATTTATATTACTATTTGACGAACCGTCGAGTGACAAGGTCACTGGCCAAAGATTTATTCTCTACTTATGTTCGTCGACTTCTTTTCAACTTGTTTGTTAGATGTATGTGATAATTGTCGACTTTTTTCCGTATTTTACCGTGTGACGAACGGTCGGGTAATAAGGAGATCATCGACTCAAGATTTATTCTCCACTTAGGGTCTGTGACTTCTTTTCAACCTGTTTCCTCTTGTATGTGATAAGTTGCCGACTTTTTTCCATATTTTGCCATGTGACGAACCGTCGGGTGATGAGGGAATCATTGGCTAAAGATTTATGCTCAAATTCTTTCAATGTATTTGTTAAATGCATCGGATAAGTTGCCAATACGTTAGATTTTTTAAAAATGTATAGTGGGTACACACCGCAGTGGGGATATGTGGAAGAAATTACGAGTCAACATGACACTGTTAGTACCAGCTGCTGTTGGCTAAAAGGAAGGGAATTTTCCATCGGTTTCCAATCAGGGACTCGTGATTGCTCGTATTGCTTTGAAACGACATCGAGTTGGACGGATAATATGGTTAAGACTCGATTTTGTATTGCTCCAATTCTATTAACTCCTCAATCTTTGGAGTTTAGACATTTATAGTTTATTATGTTAGGAAAACAATATATGTACTATACGCTTTGGTAGCGTATTTATATATTGTTTTCCTTGCGAAAGCGCTCTCACCATACGAACGCACACGCTCATACACAGACACACACACATATGTTTGTGTGTATGCGTGCGCGTATTTTATAGTTTGCATAGATATAATATACATATATAATCAGATATGAATACCATTTAAGTATGCGTATCATCGCCACATCAAAATGAAGTCATCACCTGATTAGGACAAGCTCAAATTTTTTTGGGAGGAGAGGGGGGAATTTTTTTATTTCATTGTGACTTGCCTAATTCGTAACGTTTCCCCTTAACAGGAATTCTAAACATAAACTCATATCACAATATGACTCTCGTATTTACTAAAACTCTCGAGTTTAAAGATGTCCTTATTCCTCCCTTGTTTCAATATACAAAATGTCCTCAACATTTCCTTGTATTTACTTGTTTCTACCCATGGTTAGGGTGACCATTCATTTGACTTGCGAAAGGGGTACAAAAGTATATAGTAAGCCCAAGCGCACTTGCACTTATGTTGAGCCGTTATAAATTCAGAAGTTTGATACATAAGTATATTCAATTACAGGTGATGATAAATGAGAAGGTCTATCAATCAGTGTTTTTATTCAGACATTATCGCTGACATTTTAAGGTCTATCAATTAGTGTTTTTATTCAGACATTATTACTGACATTTTAAACAGAAAATTATTCTTTAAATTTTAAGGAAAATTACAGACATTATTTCAAAAGAAAAAAAAACTTACATCATTCTTTGGCGTGTTTTTGGCTTGATTTGGTCTTTACTAAGTATATTCAGTAACAGGTAATGATAAATTAAGTTTATCAATGACATTGTTTTTATTTAGACGTTATTTATTGCTGACATTTTAAATAAAAATTAGACTCTAATTTTTAAGGAAAATTGTAGTAATTACATAAAAAAGAAAGGCTGAAAGGGGGGCCTTAGGGCGTCTTCCCAAGACCGCAATTTTTTGGGGTATAAAGAGTCAAAAAGAGGGACTGTCCCCCTCAAAGGGGGACGTATGGTCACCCTATCCATGGTGTATGGTACCAGTAATGCAAGTATAGCCAGGGCTGCTAAAACTGAAACAAGAACTCGGGTGATGGTGACATCTGGGGCTTGATGTTGTCTGTCGTTTCCTTGTACTTGTTTGAAATGTTTTGTCCTTGGATTCTGTGTTCACTTAAACGTATTGTTTTACTCTAAATTCCAGTAGTTGTGTTCCTTCATATCCCACTTTAAGAAGTCTGTCGTTTCCTTGTACTTGTTTGAAATGTTTTGTCTTTGGATTCTGTGTTCACTTAAGCCTATCGTTTTACTCTAAATTCCAGTAGTTTTGCCCCTTCATATCCAACTTTAAGGAAAAACGTTAATCTCGTTCTGTGTGTTTGTGGACTGATGTGCGGATGTCCTCTGTCTGACATTATTATTATTAAACTCATTCCTATGTAACTGGTAACTAGAATTTTCCTTTCGCTCTCTCAAAGATTAGCTCCCCTTTAAGGTAAAAAACCAACTGACGTATCATACAAT
>NC_061109.1:75599586-75604586 GCF_015104395.2 Macrobrachium nipponense
AGGCATCGTCCCTCACCAATCTCCCAGTTGTTGAGGATCGACTTTGCTCTCCAGTTCTCAATATTATTATCATCTGCCTCTCCAGTCGTAAAGTGATGCTTATGCTAACAATTTCCTTGTGTTTGCTCTCAGGAAGAATTTTTTACTCGTGTATATGTCAACATATCTCTTATGGTACAACTCCTCTCCAGTTCTTGACGTTGTCTTAAGTTAGTTTTTCTACAACCACACCTTCCCATTTGATCGTTCTATTGATCTGTTGATCCCATAACCCTTTTTATTCTATATTTTGTCTTTTTTACTACGGGCTCTAACAATCGTTGCTTTACAAATGAGGTATTTTTTTTCGAGAATTCTGACGGGAATCTTTGTGTCACCACATTTTCCTCAGTTTCCGGTGAATGATCATTTCGTTTTTTATAACATAAGCTGCTTACAATGCTACATAAAGGTTAATGAATGTCAGGTCTGGAACGTGTAGTGCGTGTGTCTTTACTTTCAACATAATCTTTGTATTACCACATTTTCCTCCCATGAATAGTGAAACGAATACCCTTGAATTTCAAACAGTGTTGCATATCTTGTCTGAAAACCTCTCACCATCAGGGAAGACGCAATATACCAATTTATTGATACTTCTGTCTCCTTGTTAACGCTAGGCTTTAGTCGTTCTGTTAAATGCTAGATACTTCCTTAGTTATTAGCTATCTAAATATCTTAATAAGTGCTAAAGGAGAGCATCGACTATCCCAGCTACATAGCGTAGAGTATAGTATGTACTGAAAGAAAAATGGTAAAATAAAAATAATGATTAGTATAAACTCAGTATTGGTCATTTATTGTTTATTTATACGGAATACTTATAGGGCAGCCCTATACATTATTGATATCGCAGAAAGACTAATAATAATAATAATAATAATAATAATAATAATAATAATAATACAGATGAGAACAAAGATCCCCTCCATGAAAGCCTACAACACCAAGAAAAAATTAAGGGAGAAAACAAGTGAGGTCAATGAAATAATAATGGGCATAATACACACCACCAGTATCACAGAAACAAATAACTTGACATATCAGGAGCAAGATTAGTAGCAGAACTGATGGGGATTCGAAAACACCAACACCACAGCACAACAACCCAAACCCAACCAAAACAGCACCTCCTTGGAAAAGGCGCACTGGAAAAGCAAATCTTGGTGATGAGATCTGGCTTGAGTAAACTGAAAGAGATGGCAGGAAAAAAGGCTAAGAAGCAAGAAAACAAGGGAGGAACTCAACGAGAAATACAAAGTACAAGAGAGGGGACTAAACAACACAATAGAAGATGTAAAACAGAGGCTTAAGGCCAAAGCACATAAGATCCAACGGTACATGAACAGGAATAAGGGATACCAACAGAACAAACTATTCGGAACCAACCAGAAAAAGACTATACAGCCAACTTTAGAGGGGGAAGACAACCACCCATTGAAAATTTCCTGAAGACCGAACCACGTAAGTAAGAACATCTGGTAAAAACATTATGGAGCAATCCGGTATCACACAACAAACATGCAACATGGCTCCAGGAAGTCAAGGAAGAAGAAACAGGGAGAATAAACAAGATTCACAGAGATCACGAACAGACACAGTCAGAACCACTAAAGAAAATGCCAAACTGGAAAGCCCCAGGTCCCGATGAAGTGTCCATGGATACTGGCTCAAAAACTTCAAGGCCCTACACCCACGAATAGCAGAACAACTCCAGCATTGTATCTCAAATCACCATGCACCCAAATGGATGACCACAGGAAGAACATCCTTAGTACAAAAAGACAAGAGTAAGGGGAAATATAGCCAGTAACTACAGGCCTATCACCTGCCTACCAATAATGTGGAAGTTACTAACAGGTATCATCAGTGAAAGGCTATACAACTACCTAGAGGAGACAAACACCATCCCCCACCAACAGAAAGGCTGCAGAAGGAAGTGTAGGGGCACAAAAGACCAGCTCCTGATAGACAAAATGGTAATGAAGAACAGTAGGAGAAGGAAAACCAACCTAAGCCTTCGACATGATACCACACACATGGCTAATAGAATGCCTGAAAATATATGGGGCAGAGGAAAACACCAATCAGCTTCCTCAAAAAATACAATGCGCAACTGGTAATACAATACTTACAAGCTCTGGAATAAGACTAGCAGAGGTTAACCCTTAAACGCCGAATGGACGTATTAAACGTCGAGTCAAAATCTCCCCCGATTTCCGAATAAGGACGTACCATACGTCGGCTCAAAAAAGTTTTTTTTTAAATTCGCGGAAAAATACTTATAGGCCTACCAGCCAAAAACTTTGAATCACGCGCCTTGGGGATGCTGGGAGTTCACGGATCAAGGCGTTGTTTGTTTTACAATCGGTACGCAGGGGCGCGCGAGCGCGAATTTATTTCTTATCGCACTAAAAAGTATCAGTCACTTTGACATAATTTTTGCACGTTTATATTATCCGTTACATGCAAGTATTGATATATGAAAATGTGCGCAATTTCATTTTAAAATTTTAAAAATACAACCAAAAAATACTTATGATTGTAACTTTTATCAGTTTTGAAATATTTCCACATAAATAACGATAAGTGCCAAAATTTCAACCTTTGGTCAACTTTGACTCTACCGAAATGGTCGAAAAACGCAAATTGTAAGCTAAAAAGCTTAAATTGTAGTTATTCAACCATTTAACTTAATTTTGCAACAAATTGGAAAGTCTCTAGCACAATATTTTCGATTTATGGTGAATTATGAAAAAACTTTTCCCTTACGTCCGCGCGGGTAACTCTTCCGATAAAAATCATACATGCGATTGTGGTAATGTTTGCACCATTTTAAAATTAGCCGTTACATAAAGTTTTATATATGGAAATGTGCGCAATTTCATGCACAATACAACTAAAAACAAAAACAACCCATGGTTGTAGCTTTTATCAGTTTTGAAAATATTTTCATATAAAAAATGATAAGTGACAAATTTTCAACCTTTGGTCAATTTTGACTCTACCGAAATGGTCGAAAAACGCAATTGTAAGCTAAAACTCTTATATTTTAGTAATATTCAATCATTTACCTTCATTTGTAACAAATTGGAAGTCTCTAGCACAATATTTCGATTTATGGTGAATTTATGAAAAACTTTTTCCCTTACGTCCGCGCGGTAACTCTTCCGAAAAAATCATACGTGCGATTGTGGTAATGTTTGCACCATTTTAAATTAGCCGTTACATAAAAGTTTAATATATGAAAATGTGTGCCATTTCATGTAGAATACAACGAAAGATAATTGAAGGTTGTAGCGTTTCTCATTTTCGAAATATTTGCATATAAATCACGATAAATAGAAAAAAAACCACGTTCGGTCAACTTTGACTCTACCGAAATGGTCGAAAAACGCAATTGTAAGCTAAAACTCTTATATTTTAGTAATATTCAATCATTTAACTTCATTTTGCAACAAATTGGAAGTCTCTAGCACAATATTTCGATTTATGGTGAATTTATGAAAAAAACTTTCCTTCCCTCCACGCGCGGATTCTCCGCCATAAATCTCCGAATTGCGTACATCGAATTCTCGGAAAATTTGCTCCGTTTCATATTAGGCATTTCATAGAGTTTTTTATATGAAAATGTGCGCAATTTCATTTAAAATAAAGGAAAAATATTTGAAGGTTGTAGCTTTTTTCATTTTCGAAATATTTGCATATAAATCACGATAAAAACGAAAAAAAAACACGTTCGGTCAACTTTGACTCTACCGAAATGGTTCGAAAAACACAATTGTAAGCTAAAACTCTTACAGTATCGTAATATTCTATCATTTGTATTCATTTTGAAACAAATTGGAAGTCTCTAGAACAATATTTAGATTTACGGTGAATTTTTGAAAAAAAAAACATTTTTTTTACGTCCGGACGTTACGAATTCGTACATAATTTTGTGATAATATTTTTCCGGTGTTGCTTTTATTGTTTTACAATGTATTATATATCAAAATGATTGCAATTTAGTGTAAAATACAACGAAAAAAAGAAACTCGTTAGCTTTTACCGTTTTTTGCAACAGCGTGATTTTAATACAATTATGTATGAATTTTTTTTTTGCTACCATATATCACATTATTTACATATGATAATAATATTATTTTTTATTTCTGATGGTTGCATACTAAACTTCAGGAAATGACAAAAAAAGGAGCCAAAAATGAACTCTTAATCTTGTAAACTAAGCACGCTGTGATTTTTTGAAAAAATTATTTTTTCCCGCTTCCGCGGCTCACTCAAAACCGGCTCTGGCATTCGGGGGAGTTTTTTATTTTTACCGCTTCGGCGTTTAAGGGTTAATATCAGGAGAGGGATCTTCCAGGGCGACTCACTGTCCCCACTACTCTTCGTAGTAGCCCATGAATTCCCATGACAAAAGTACTAACAGAAGATGGATGCCGGGTACCAACTCAAGAAAAGAGGCAACAGAATCAACCATCTGATGTTCATGGACGACATCAAGCTGTATGGTAAGAGCATCAAGGAAATAGATACCCTAATCCAGACTGTAAGGATTGTATCTGGGGACATCAGGATGGAGTTTGGAATAGAAAATGCGCCTTAGTCAACATACAAAAAGGCAAAGTAACGAAACTGAAGGGATGAAGCTACCAGATGAGAGCAACATCAAACACATATACAAATACCTGGGAATAATGGAAGGAGGGGATATAAAACACCAAGAGATGAAGGACACGATCAGGAAAGAATATATGCAGAGACTCAAGGCAATACTCAAGTCAAAACGCAACGCCGGAAATATGATAAAAGCCATAAAACACATGGGCAGTGCCAGTAATCAGATACAGCGCAGGAATAGTGGAATGGACGAAGGCAGAACTCCGCAGCATAGATCAGAAAACCAGGAAACATATGACAATACACAAAGCACTACACCCAAGAGCAAATACGGGGTA
>NC_061109.1:75609586-75624586 GCF_015104395.2 Macrobrachium nipponense
CATGGCTAAATGATTTCATACTTCCAAAAACGGAACAAACTTTATATATCCTCTAATATTATCGTGTCTCCTTAATTCTTCTCTTTCTTAGTTATTTTCTTAGTACTTTCTTCTTTTAGTTTTCAGAGAAATACCTTTTTCGAATTCATTGTAATTTTAATCACCCTTAATTAATCACCGAGAAAGACGAAAGTTGTACTCGAAATTTTAGCCTTGGAAAAATAAGATTAACAGTTTTCATGGTTTTTCTTTATGGGCCGAAGGGTCGTGTAGTATTCCACCAAAAGTAAAATTGGATAAAAATGCTCGTGTAGTGGAAACTTTAAACTGTTTATTAAGACAATATATTGCCCAAGATAACTGGACATAAATTGCAGCGTATTCTTAAATTATCTCGTGATGTTTGTGGCATAGTTTTAATTAAGCAAAGTGTGAGAGGGACTGGATTAACTACTAGGGTTGAAGCAAAGGAAAAATGATTTAAGATAACTTAAAGTAAATAAGGATTAATAGAATAATTTAAAGCAAATAATGATTATAATGACGATGGTGGTACATAGACTTTCTCTCAAAGTGGTTCTTTAACGACATTTGATAGGTATTATAGTTTCTAAAAATATAATGAGATAGTTAAGGAGGTGGAAAAATTGCTAAAGCAGGGCTCCTTTGATCATTACACTTTAGATATAGCTAAAGAAAAAAAATCCTTGTGGTCAGTAACCGTGGAAACTGAGGAGAGTTTCTAGAAATTTTCTCGACTAACTGATTTCGTTTTACCCAGAAAGTATTGTAGGAAAAAGAATGTCATGTAGAATTCAAGGGAGGTTTGGTTGGACCCCCCCCCAAAAAAAAAAAAAAAAAAAATGGGGGGGGTGGGAGGGGGGCAGTTGAATGTCAGGGTTATGATGAAAATAAGAAGGAAGGTTAAAATGAAGAGTAGGTTGCTCTCATCTTTGTAGTGTATTATATATATATATATATATATATATATATATATATATATATATATATATATTATATATATATATATATATATATATGTAATATATGTATTTATGCGTGAGTGATTTGCAAACTCTACAGATTACAGTCTCTTACATATATTTGACGTGTGATGATCACGTTCTCCCAGAAGAGGGGTCGAATTGAAGTGTTGTTAAGTTGATAATTATGCAATAGATAATAAGTAACATTGCCCATTCAGCCAACTGAAGAGACGAGTTACCGATTTTGTTAAGACATCTAAAATAAGAGATAGTGAAAGAGAAATACTATGCTTTGAAACTAATTAAGGAAATATATTCCACTGATGTAGCAGATAGCATGTGTGACATATAACGCATTCTTTCTAATTCTGACTTTGAAAAAAAAACTTTCTCATGGGTGTCAAAACTTCACGACTGTAAATACTTAAAAGACTTAAGAATTACCCAAACTTTTACTTCCGGCTGGAAGGACTTTTTTCTTCCTCGAGTTGGATAATAAAACGAGAAAAATTGTCAACGTTTTTTTTTTTTTTTTTTTTTTTTAAGTTTAACTTTTCAAAGTACTTGAGCTCAGTAATGTTAAGACTTTTAAGAAGGATGGTTGAGGCATCTAACAGACGGACAGACAGACAGGCAAAGAGGTAGAGCAAAATTGACAGATTTTTTTCTCGAGTTGGATAATAAAACGAGAAAAATTGTCAGTTTTTTTCTTTTTTTTTTAAGCTAAACTTCTCTAAGTACTTGGACTTTTAAGAAGGATGATTGATGCGTCTGACAGACGGAGAGAGAGAGAGAGAGAGAGAGAGAGAGAGAGAATGGAATATATTGTGAGCCAGTCCCGCCAAGTAAGGCTTCATAGTTCGACAGGGATTTCCTATTGAGACAGCCAGTGACTGATGCTTTTACGTTTCAGGATGTGAATGTCCTTACGTTGCTTTAGTCTCTCTCTCTCTCTCTCTCTCTCTCTCTGTCCGTCGGTCAGACGCCTCGACCATCCTTCTTAAAAGTCTTAGCATTGATGAGTCGAAGTACTCTCTCTCTCTCTCACTGAATCCATCAGAAAAAAGAAAGCAAATTATTGTTGGTTCGTTACCCCTGTTGTTGTTAGCTGAAGACTCTTAAGACCAACCAGCAGCTATGAGCAAGAGCCCGTGCTGGCATAATCTCCAACAGCAACAACAGCTACAAGATGTTCCCTGCGTAAGAGATATCATAGCTTGTATTAAAGAGAGTTATATGAAAGACAGAGCCTGTTTTAGGCCCCTTTGAAGCTATGGCCACTATTATTATCATTAATATTATTTTTTTTTTTTTCTATCACAGTCCTCTAATTCGACTGGGTGGTATTTATAGTGTGGGGTTCCGGGTTGCATCCTACCTCCTTAGGAGTCCATCACTTTTCTTACTATGTGCGCCGTTTCTAGGATCACACTCTTCTGCATGAGTCCTGAAGCTACTTCGCCTCTAGTTTTTCTAGATTCCTTTTCAGGGACTTGGGATCGGTCCTAGTGTTCCTATGATTATGGGTACAATTTCTACTGCCATATCCCATATCCTTCTTATTTCTATTTTCAGTCTTGATACTTATCCAAATTTTTTCCCTTTCTTTCTGCTTCAACTCTGGTGTCCCATGGTATTGCGACATCAATGAATGATACTTTCTTTCTTGATTTTGTCAATCAACGTCCACGTCTGGTCTATTTGCCATTTCACGTATCACCCTGTCTGTTCTGATACTATAGTCCCAGAGGATTTTTGCCTGATCGTTTTCTATCACTTCATCAGGTTGGTGTTCGTACCACTTACTACAGCAAAGGTAGCTGGTGTTTCTTGCACAGGCTCCAGTGGAGGGCTTTTGCTACTGAATCATGTCTCTTTTTGTACTGGTTCTGTGCAAGTGCCGGACATTCGCTTGCTATGTGGTTTATGGGTTCATTTTTCGTATTGCACTTCCTACATATGGGAGAGATGTTATTTCCATCTATCGGTCTTTGGACATATCTGGTTCTTAGGGCCTGATCTTGTGCCGCTGTTATCATTCCTTCAGTTTCCTTCTTGACCTCTCCCCTCAGTAGTCATTGCCAAGTGTCATCGCTGGCTAGTTCTTTAGCCTGTCTCATGTATTGTCCGTGCATTGGTTTCTTATGCCATTCCTCTGTTCTGTTTGTCATTCTCCTGTCTCTGTATATTTCTGGGTCTTCGTCTACTTTTATCAGTCCTTCTTCCCATGCACTCTTGATCCACTCGTCTTTACTGGTCTTCATATATTGCCCCAGTGCTCTGTTCTCGATGTTGACGCAGTCCTCTATGCTTAGTAGTCCCCTCTCTCCTTCCTTTCGTGTTATGTATAGTGTGTCCGTATTTGCTCTTGGGTGTAGTGCTTTGTGTATTGCCATATGTTTCCTCGTTTTTTGGTCTATGCTGCGAAGTTCTGCCTTCGTTCCATTGCCCACTTTCCTTCCTGTGCTGTATCTGATTACTGTCACTGCCCATGTGTTTATGGCTTTTATATTTCTGGCGTTGAGTTTTGACTTGAGTATCGCCTTGAGTCTCTGCATATATTCTTTCCTGATCGTGTCCTTCATCTCTTGATGTTTTATATCCCCTCCTTCCATTATTCCCAGGTATTTGTATCCCGTCTCATCTATGTGTTTGATGTTGTTCCCATCTGGTAGCTGTATCCCTACAGCCCTTGTTAGTTTGCCCTTTTGTATGTTGACTAAGGCACATTTTTCTATTCCAAACTCCATCCTGATGTCCCCAGATACAATCCTTACAGTCTGAATTAGGGTATCTATTTCCTTGATGCTCTTACCATACAGCTTGATGTCGTCCATGAACATCAGATGGTTAATTCTGTTGCCTCTTTTCTTGAGTTGGTACCCAGCATCCATCTTCTGCAGTACTTATTATTATTATTATTATTATTATTATTATTATTATTATTATTATTATTATTATTATTATTATTATTATTCAGATGAACCCTATTCATCTGAAGCAACCCTCCCGGTGACCTTTAACCTTAAATTCAAATTGCCAAAGAATATGATGTTCATTAGAAAGAAGGAACAGGAGGTCAAGAGAAATGCAGAAAGAAGGGATCACTTATGAAAAAAGAAAATTAAATTAACAAATGAATAAATAGATTAATTAATCATTTAATTGATACTCCCTGGTGAAAGAAGTTAATAGAAAAGAAATAACAGTAGATAAAAATAATAGATTAAAATGTAAGAATATATTGCAGATCATTTAAAAAGAATAAAACATGCAACCTACCCCCTACGTGTCTTTGGTGGGAAGGGGGTCTGTCAGCTTTCCAACGAGTAAGCTGATTTTCCGTCATTTATTGGGCGAATAACGCGTATTTGAGAACTGGATGTATCCGATGCCAGTGTAGGAGGAAGAACGTGTGTCTTTAATAGAGGGTCTGCAATATACGCGGTTTAAAAATATGATCGATTAAACGATAAAAAGAGTCGAGGACACGGTGGCAAAAATGATCGATTGTGCCTTGAACAACAACAAAACAATGATCGAGTAAACGATAGCTAAAATGATCTAGTATATGTTAAATGAAATGATCGAGTAAAAGACGTTCAAATGACTGAGTTAATGTAGGAAATTGATCGAATAAGCGGATTAAAAATGGCTAAGTTAACGTAAATTAATAAACGATTAAATGTTGAAAAAAAATTATCGCGGAAACGTTAAAACATGTAAGAAAAAAGTGAAGAATATAACTGAGTAAATGTAAATAATCCTCGTAAACATAAAGGAACTGATGAAGTAGATGTACATAAAAAAAATTATGCTTTTATTATTTCAAAAGGAAATTTTCTTCTAGAGTAATAATGTGCACCGTGAACTCCCTGATTATAAATGCAACGTTACGCTTAACGACAGATCTTACATAACAGGTACACATGTATTATTAAAGTATTAAATAAACATTTTTTGTAGTTTTCTGTCAAAGAAAACTAAAAAAACTGCTGCAAATTGGTATGCTGATTATCCCCCCTCCAATCATCAAACATAACAAATTGCAATTCTCTATCCTCCCTATTTTTTTTATTTTACTCATGTTTAAGGTTAGTGGATCGTGCGTCTGGTAGCGCACCTTCCCTTGACCGTTTCTAGGGAGCAACTGAAGCACTGCGGGACTCGGGCCCGGTCGAAGCATTATACGCCGTGCAGAAAACTCGATTGTACCGGAGAAACGTCAACGCATTTTTTACTTTTTTCTTTCTTTCATTTTTCGTAAACCTTGCTGTACGTACCTTCGTGTTAGCGATAGTGCAGTATTATCGTCGTTTACGGTATTACTTCTTTTTATTATCATTATTATTTCATTTTACTACGATCCTAATAAACCTCTCCAGTGTCCCAGGTGTTAAACGCCAGGTCTTGATGGCTGTCATCGGTCATGACTTGACGAACAGTACTCGGGATTTTTATTTTCTCTCTCTCTCTCTCTCTCTCTCTCTCTCTCTCTCTCTCTCTCTCTCTCTCTCTTTCGAAGGAATTTCGAATTATGGTAGGTTTCGTAGTAGTAGTGTCATATCTCCCTTACAGGCTCTGTCTGTGAAAAGAAACATATGTGTAAGAGCAGCCACTGTATCACTTGTTCATAGTACATATATATATATATATATATATATATATATTATATATATATATATATATATATATATATACTATATCTATCATCTATCTATCTATATATCTATATATACATATATATATATATATATATATATATATATATATATATATAGATATATAGATATATATATATATATATATATATATATATAATATATATATATATAATATATACACGAATACACAGATAAATATATCAGGTAGAAGGTCAGTAGTGCCAAGCTCTCTTTCCTGTTTATTCAGGCATCATCGGGCACACGAAAGAAAATTTATTATTTTCTTTATTTTTCTTTGTAGGTAGTTACACATAATCGAAAGTAGCATTTAATTATTTATATTTAATTTATTTATTTATTCAATTTTTTTTGGGGGGGAGAGATATAATTACCGGTAATCGAGTGTATCCACCATTTTGTAATCTCCCGTTGAAATGATGATGCTGTGCTTCGTGTTTTCTTCGGATCTGTTGTAAACAGCAGCGATTCATCTCACCTTTTTGTGTGAGAATAAAGTCTGACTCAAAACAATTGACCGAATCCTTTGAGGTAGAATTAAATGTTAAATAATTCAACATTTAATTCTACCTCGAATGATCCGGTCAGTTGGTTTTATCCGGATTACTACATTTTATAATAAGTCTGAAGAAACCACAAAGCACAAAATCTTTGTTTGAACGGGAGTTAAAAGAGAATAATAGTGGGTGTATTCCTTGGCCCCTCCCCCAAGCGAAACAAATTTAATGAATATATAAATAAATAAATAAATTGTTTTATCTTCCAGTACTGCTAAGACAACAGCTGTAGTATTCCAGTAATAAACTGCATTAGATTTTTAATACTACGACGGCTTAGTATTATTCTGCGGTTACTAGAAAGCTTTTTTTTTCTTTTTGAGGAAGAACATTTCAGAAGACTGGTTAGCTTTCGTGAACTTTGTATGGAGAAATGTTCTCTTTGTTCGGGAAAGATTTGTTGAAATTAGGTTAGCTCGAGTTTAAAAGTCTTTCATCTCAAACTTAGAATGCCTTATTCAGCTGTACCCCCCATAAATAGTCCACTATTCATATGTCATTTCATATTCATTTACCGCAGTAAACTTTCATACTTTTATGAATTATTTGGCGAACGTAGCGAAGTGGCTATGATGAAAAACCCAGCATCCACCTTCTTGGGATCCAAGCTTCCTAGAACATTGTTTAACAGAAGACAATAGGAAATACAGAAAGAATAGGTCGCTTATTAAGAACGAAAAAATAGACTAACATACTAGTAAATAAATAGACTTCTCTTTGCCTGGTGCTTAAGAATTTAACAACAAGGCTGACGTCAGAATTTTGAATATACTTCGAGTAAAAAAGAATATATTCTGATGAAATGTTTTGATATTTTAACAATGTCGGCTCTCTAAAGAGAAAAAGGAAAATAGGAAGACATGAAATAACATCAGATAAATAAGAACATTAGGTAGAAAAATCCCTTCGTACAAAACACGAGATAAATCACAGAGAATTGTTTACGACCAGAATCACCTATTAGAATTAAAAATGCAAAAGGAGACAGGTTGTCAGAAGAAGATAAGGTCTCTGGTGGCTTTGACGTATGTTGATAATATGTGGAAGAGAAGCAGACAGGAAGGAAGGCGCTGATGCAAATGTGACATAGTTAGTGAGTATAAATGTTTATCAGTCGAAGTTTTCAACGATTCCCTTTTAAAATGTGCAATTCTCCCTTCAACAAATTGCTGTGACTGTTTTCAGTTGTGGAGTGGGCTTGTTTAACTAGTTATTTTAAAACGAGATGCTATTGTAATAGTAGTAGATAGGGTAGCGTAAAAACAGAGAGAGAGAGAGAGAGAGAGAGAGAGAGAGAGAGAGAGAGATAATAATCAAAGTGCAGTGAAAATAATGAGAACGAGAAAGAGGAGAGAGAATATTCAGAGTATGTACAGTGAAAATAACGAGAAAGAGAAAGAGGAGGAGGAGAGAGAGAGAGAGAGAGAGAGAGAGAGAGAGAGAGAGAGAGAGAGAGAGAGAATTGAGCTTTGGTGTGTGAGTCAGAATTCGATCAACAAGCCTAGACGTAACAAAACCGTTAGTCACCATAACGCCATCGCTATTAAAATCTTAAGACCGTCATAAAATCTTTGACCTGTGACCTCGCACCAAACTTGCTCAGCTTCTATCGAGAACGCAGCTCCACCTCCAGGAGGAGGTATTAACATGTTAAATTATTGACTCCGCCTGGAAAAGAAGGAATCATGTTAACCCCACCTAAAAGGGGATGGGGAAAAGATAAGGAAAAACCATTCCACGAATCAAGAATCCAATTGGGCGGAGAGCCAGAACCTACACCGCTTAAGGAGGTGGTGCCGAATTCGAACCGAGGGTGACTGAATTTGAGAACGACCGAAGAAGCCAGAGAGGACCGGCAGCCATCGATCAGAAAAGAAGTAGAAATATTGCCAGGGTCTAAAAAAGAGATTTATAAGCTTTATAGTTGTAACTCGAATTCTTTGCACAGTAAAGAAAGAAACTCTGCCGTTCGTCGCATTCAAACTTCTCCTGAGAGATTAAGGCGATTAAGATTACTTATCCAGAACTAACATTAAGAAGAAGCATAAAATTAAACATAGAACTAATGATCAAGAAGAAGAGGAAGCAAGTAAGCGATCATAAACTCGAACACTCTATTTTACAAAAACGCACCACACCATACATGGCATTAGTCAGCGGTCTCAGTGACGTATGCACCAGACTCACTTCGTCTGTGTCATGTTACGCCTGAATTATGTAGACTACTCACCTTTAAAGGTAAATAGGACCAACGTAATCTGGAAGGCAATTCCTCTCTCTCTCTCTCTCTCTCTCTCTCTCTCTCTCTCTCTCTCTCCACTTAAAGTAAAGAACCTAAATGCATTGCATAACTGGATATATATACGATGAATTTTCTTATCATTAATAGAGGCAGATCCTGTGTCGCGAATCATAGTTTCTCTCTCTCTCTCTCTCTCTCTCTCTCTCTCTCTCTCTCTCTCTCTCCTTAAATTCAAGAACACTAAATACATGGTATAATTGGATATATATACGATGAATTTTCTAATCACGAATAGTAGCCTCTCTCTCTCTCTCTCTCTCTCTCTCTCTCTCTCTCTCTCTCTCTCTCTCTCTCTGGTATTGTTCTCATCTGAAAATATGTTCGTTGTTCATATCCCGTGTAGCTCTGCCCTATCTGAAATGCATCTATGATCCGATATGCGGGAACAAGAGCAACTCTTACATTTTTCCATCTCTACGTCGTGTTTCTGTGTTCTTTTGTCGTAGGGAGTCTTGTCTGGCAGACACGACGCCATATGGAAGGACTGAAGTCTTGCACGACGGACGTGTTTGACAGGGGAGATTTCTTGTATCTTTTTTTTCTTACTTTCATTTTGTTCTGTGTTTTCATTGAGTAGATGATTGTGAGACCCTGTTTGGTCTTGTAAGTGCAGATTGGATGTTGTCTGCAAATGTCTGAAGTGTATGCCGTTCATTGGGAAGTATGGGTGTTGCAATAAAGTGTGGGTGTTGCAATGAAGCAACTTCTTGTCTTCACAGCATCATTTGCCATAGCTTTTCAACTTTTATCTTCTTCTATTAAGTCACTTCGTGCAATGAATTTATCCCAACGTTTTGGAGACGAGGAGTTTCGCTGATGTCTGCTATCATGCTGTAAGGAATAAGAAATAAATAAAACTAATTCGTTATCCAGTAACATAGTAGCAAGTCGGGGCTCCAGTTTATCTATCCACCTTTTCCCCGTTATTCAATATTTAGTATTAAGTATTGGTTTTATGAATGTGAATTATGAGAAATTCTGGTTTTTAAGGAAGTTTGTGGTAATCCAAGGGGAATACTTTGAAGGAGACTAATGTAAAAATATACGAGTATATTTTTATGAATGAAGGTCGGATACTTTTTGACACACCTCGTATACACACACATAGTATATATACTATTACACACACACACCCACACACATACACACACACACACACACACACACACACATATATATATATATATATATATATATATCTATATATATATATATATTATATATATATATATATATATATATATATATATATACATTCACGTGTGTATATATATATATATATATATATATATATATATATATATATATATATATATATATATATATATGTGAATAATGTGGAGAGTTATAGGAAGTTAAATGAATGAATAAGTTACCAGGCATCATAAAAAATTGAGAAGAAGAAGAAGAAGAAGAAGAAGAAGAGAAGAGAAGGGAGAGAGAGGAATCTCCTTTCAATTAAACGTAATAAGACCAATTAGTGCTCCCTTACTCTGGTTCGACGAAGCACAGGAAAAGGAAAAAATGTTTTCAAGGTCTGAATTCCTTCTTCCCTTTCGATCTCTCGTCTCAGACAGTTTATCTTCCTTTCTGCTTGTCCTAATTTTTTTAGCCTTATCCTTCTTCTCATGAACGGGTATCACGTAACGATTGTAAGCTCTTGTCTTGGCAGTATGTTTCGAAATGGATAAATATGTTATCATTAAATTATTGATAATGTCATGTTATCTTCTTTGGATGATATAATAGGAAGAATGATAAATATCATTTTGGCTACTTACTCTACTATCACCCTACTATACCTTCTATCATCTATAGTTATCGTCATGATTATCTTATCGCAATTATACTCTTCGTCATGATTTTCTTATCGCAATTATACTCTTCGTCATGATTTTCTTATCGTAATCATAATCACCGTCATGATATTCTTATCATCATCAGAATCACCGTCTTGATTTTCTTATTATCATTATTATCATCGTTATGATTTTCTTATCATTATGATGATCAGCGTCATGATGTTTTATGATCACGTTCTTCTTATCATCATTATAATAATCTTCATAATTGTTTCAGCATCATGATGATCATCGTCATGATTGTCTTATCATCGTGACCATCATTGTCATGATTTTCTCATCATCATCATAATCATCTTTATCATTTTTTATCATCATTATAGTCATCGTCATGATTTCCTTATCATTGTTGTTATGATTTTTATGATAACATCATTATACTTGAATTCGCGAATCTGTCATTTTGTTCAGAATTGAGTTGATGGATTTCTTTTATTAAAGTACAAACAGTCTTGTCTTTACTGCAAACATTGTCCTCAATATTACCTCTTTTCATCGTGTGTTGCATTTACTTTTCCTATCTTCCGTAAATTCAACAACGGGTCTATTGCTGGTAGGGAGGATTTCCAGTTGCCACTTCGTTCTTTTCTGTGTAAAAAGGAAAAATTATTAGAAATATTTCCTTTTAAATTTTCACTTGAAATTACACCCTGTAATTAACGTTTGCACTTTACATTACGTCTTGCAGCTAACAACTGTTATCGATTTCTCTTCTATGTATACAAAAAAAGTTATCTGAAACATTATGTTATACATTTCCACTTCACATTGAGCCTTTTAGTAAAGGGGTGTCAGCTTTTTACCCTCAGTTTGAACGGGTTCACTTGTTATGGGGTGGTTTCAGCCCCCCACCCCCCTCCCCCTTTGGTCTTTTTCACTTGTTAAGGGCTGGTTTCGGCGTTTTGGCACCGGTTTGAAATGTTTCACTTGTTAAGGGGTGGTTTGTGCTTTTTGCACCCCCCCACCCCGACCCCGCCCTTCCGCCCTTTGGTCTGTTTCACTTGTTAAGGGGTGGTTTCGGCTTTTTGCACCCCCCCCCCCCCCCCGCCAACCCTCGCCTTTTGGCCTGTTTCACTTAACGGGTGGTTTCGTAGTTTTGTCTCCGGTACCCGATAAAAAATATAATATAAACAAGAGACACTTTTATTTCCAATTTACTCTCCAACATTCAGGAGAATAATGAATTGCCAGGAGGCTTTTGAGATCCCGTCTTTTATTGATTTTTTTTTTTTTTACACATTTTTCCTCATAAAAGAGTGACACTGGAAGAGTCTATCTAGCAAAAGGCAGATTTTGCACCCTTTTTTATTTTTTACCATACCTATAAAAAAATAAGAAGAGCCATTGGAAGAATCTATCAAGAAAAAGGCAGATTAAGTACCAACCCATATACAGAAAAAGCGTCAAAGACAGCCGATAAGATCATAGGAATCCCTTCGAATGTAACTGATGTCCTTTCTCTCCCCGATATAAAACAAAGGAGAGGAACAGGAAGAAACGACCGAGGAAACTTTACGCCTGCGTCGGACCCAGCAAAAGAAAGGGATAGAAGACAAAAGATAAGATCATGAGGAGATTTTTTGCCTAAGTCCTTTTGGGCGCCGACAAATCTTCCAGCGAGAACAAAGGCTGCGTTTTTACGTCTCTGGAAACAAACGAGACGACGTCGCGAGGAGAAAAGGAGGAACTGAATAAGGCGGAGTTTGTGTTCACCGCCAGGGACTAAAAGAAATATAACAAGAAACAAAAGATTTCATGTAGGTGAGAAATAGAGAGAGAATGACACAGATTTATATGGACAAAAGTGTTTCAAAAGGTTGTGTAGAGGAGACACGAAGAGAATTATTGTATAGTCAGGTGGGTAAACGTTCCTCTTAGACTTTTTAGACCGTACAACGAGACACCTTTCAAAGAATAGAAATAAGTAAATCATAAGACTGTTTCAATCACTTTGTAAGTGCCTCAGTGACGTGGTTGGTATAGTCTTGGCCTGCAACCTTAGTGGCCACGAGTTCGATTCTCTTGCATTCCATTGAAGAGATGTGTATTTTTGGTGATGGAAGTTCACTCTTGATGTGGTTCCGAAGTCATGTAAAGCCGTTGGTCCCGTTGCTAAATAACCACTGGTTCTATGCAACGTAAAAGCAACATACAAACAAAATCAGTCACTTTTGTCTAATCTATTCTTCAACTGAAGAGTAAAAGCTCAATCATTTTGTCTAATCTATTCTTGAACTGACAAGTAAAAGCTCAATCATTTTGTCTAATCTATTCTTGAACTGACAAGTAAAGACTCTTAGCAATGATTAAGTTCCTGTAAAAGTTGGGATTCACCTTTACAGTTCCAGTATCCACTCGTTGAGATTAATTATATATCCAAAGTGTCTGGTTGATGATAGTAGCTCTGATGCTCAATCCTGTGTAGTCTCTAATATGTGTGTCCTTCTACTGGTGGAGAGAGAAAGAGAGAGAGAGAGAGAGTGAGAGAGAGGATGTGTGTGTGTGTGTGCGTGACCTGGAAGGTCATACTGATTCATAAAGCTCTCTCTCAAAAGACAGATAGAGAGAGAGAGCGTGTGTGTGCGTGGGATCTGGAAGTTCATACTGATACATAAAGCCCTCTCTCTCTTTTCTCTCTCTCTCTCTCTCTCTCTCTCTCTCTCTCTCTCTCTCTCAAAACCATTTCACGTACATGGTTGCGTATATTGTTCGAAACTCCTTTCCAAGTGTTCCATTTAGTTTTTTTTTTTTTCATTTTTGTAGTGAGAGAAACCAATTTGTTCTCCCAAATTTTATGATCAGGTATTGTAAATTTGTTTGATACGTCAAACCACCACGCGTTACAAAGCTCAGTGGTTCCTTGTAAACAACTATTTACCCAGATCGCAGGTTTTAACTTTGGCAACAACCGAAATAAAAAATATTTGATATCCTTAATAGAAGTTTGCAAAATTTCAGTTCCTGGTAACAACCGAAATAACAAATATTTGATATCCTTAATAGAAGTTTGCAAAATTTCAGTTCCCCGTAGCTTTAAATGTGAGTAATTTTGTAAGCCTATTTACGTACTATATATGGTCATCCGCGTGACGTTGTCTTATTCTTCATCTGATATTAGAGATGGCAAATTTTTTTTTCTCTCTCTCTCTCTCTCTCTCTCTCTCTCTCTCTCTCTCTCTCTGTCTCTCTCTCTCTCCCTCCTATATATATATATATATATCTATATATATTTCATTCGAAAATCTTGACACCCCCACGAGTTCTTTTTTTTTATCTTTCTGGTGATCTCTTGAAAATAAATTTTCAAATTCCACAGGCTAATTGAGCGGAAGAATCGTTTTCGTTCGATGGCGTGACATTTTATTATGAAGATGGTGAGGTGGTTCTATACATAGTAAATTAGTAAAGATAATATTTTTCTGGATGAATCAGCCCGCCGCCCTGACGAACTATAGAAACTCACTGAGGTTTGAATATATTCGTTTTATTTACCTGTCGCGATAAATACTTTATAAAGTGAATGCCTGTAAATATAATTATATATATATATATATATATATATATATATATATATATATATATATATATATATATATATATATATATATCACACACACATATATAATATATATATATATATATATATATATACATATATATATATATATATATGTATATACAATATCATATATATATATATATATATATATATATATATATAGAGAGAGAGAGAGAGAGAGAGAGAGGAGAGAGAGAGAGAGGAGAGAGAGAGAGATCGCTGAACATTCGCTACTGATGCCTTGAATTGTAAGACGGACGGCTGTTACTGACACTAGGTATTGTTAGCTTTATATTGTGAACAGGCTGGATAACGAACGGCCCCCCCAACCCCTCCCACCCAGCTACTATTTTATTCTTTCAATGATAACGGGTGTGGTCTATTTGGGTGGCCAAGATTATTTATCAATGTAACGGACATTAGGTGACTGAATGTTCACTCTAGTTCAAGATGTACAGTCTCCTATTGATCTTTTAATTTCATCTCGTTAATTAATTTCAAGATAATGCTTCGTGATGCTGTACGCAATTGTGGTCACTCATGATGAAACGTCCTGTTGTCAATCCGAAGAGGATATCCTGGTAAGTGTTGGCATTATTCGCTCCATATATATATATATATATATATATATATATATATATATATATATAATATATATATATATATATATATATATTGTAGAGCACATATGGAATTTTTACTTCCACATCAAATGGCAGATCCACAGCATAGAAACCTCATTAAAAAGTGCTTATGTAACCAATAAAAACGTCATATTTTCACGCCAAACTTTCGAAATCTGAAAAGATTGAGCTTTCGTACCGAACGTACTGTTCCAATTAAAATGAAGTACGAGACTTCGATCAGTGCCTGAAGCTTATATGCGCATTTTCACTTCTTTTTTTTTTTTGCGGGGGCGGGGGGACATCCTCATTCTGTTCCATGCATTGAGAAGAGATCTGATCCCTTTTTTATTGTTTATATTTTCCGTATGTTGCTGTATTATTCCCACCTAAGTTTCTCTTTTTCCGTGTAAAGGACAAAGGTTAGTA
>NC_061109.1:75629586-75634586 GCF_015104395.2 Macrobrachium nipponense
CGTAAAAGCAACATAGAAACAAAATCAATCACTTTGACTAATCTATTCTTGAATTGACAAGTAAAAGCTCTTAGCAATGATTAAGTTCCTGTAGAAGTTCGGATTCACCTTTGCAGTTCCAGTATCCACTCGTTGGAGAGATATCTGTCGCAGTTTAAGGTTAATTTGACCAGCAATCAATATCATTTATACCTCTGAGAATCTTAAACTTTTTTATTTAAGCCAATGTGTTAATCGACGCATTTGTTGGAGTGTAAATTGAGATTAATTATATATCCAAGGTGTCTGGTTGATGCTAGTAGCTCTGATGCTCAATCTGTGAGTCTAATATGTGTGTCCTTCTACTGGTGGAAGAGAGAGAGAGAGAGAGAGAGAGAGAGAGAGAGAGAGAGAGAGGATGTGTGTGTGTGTATGTGTGCCTGATCTGGAAGGTCATACTGATACATAAAGCCCTCTCTCTCTCTCTCTCTCTCTCTCTCTCTCTCTTCTCTCTCTCTCTCAAAAGACAGGAATAGAGGAAGAGGAGCGTGTGTTGTGCGTGGAAATCTGGAAGTTCATACTGATACAAAACCCTCTCTCTCTCTCTCTCTCTCTCTCTTCTCCTCCTCTCTCTCTCTCTCTCTCCTTCCACCAGTAGAAGGACACAACATATTAGAGCTACACAGGATTGAGCATCAGAGCTACTATCATCAACCAGAAACCTTGGATATATAAAACCATTTCACGTACAGGGTTGCGTATATTGTTCGAGACTCCTTTCCAAGTGTTCCATTTAGTTTTTTTTTTTTTTTTTTTTTTCTTTTTTTTTGTAGTGAGAGAAGCCAATTTGTTCTCCCAAATTTTATTATCAGGTATTGTAAATTTGTTTGATAAGTCAAACCACTACGCGTTACAAAGCTCAGTGGTTCCTTGTAAACAACTGTTTACTCAGATCGCAGCTTTTTTACTTTGGCAACAACCGAAATAACAAATATTTGATATCCTTAATAGAAGTTTGCAAAATTTAAGTTCCTCGTAGCTTCAAATGTGAGTAATTTTGTAAGCCTTTTTACGTACAATATAAGGTCATCCGCGTGTCGTTGTGTTATTCATCATCTGATATTAGAGATGGCAAATATTCTCTCTCTCTCTCTCTCTTCTCTCTCTCTCTATACATATTTCATTCGAAAATCCTTCAAACCCACGAATTATTTCTTGTTATCTTTTTGGTGATCTCTTTAATAATATCATTCCACGCATTGGTAGCAAAGGCTAATTGAGCGGAAGAATCGTTTCGTTCGATGGCGTGACATTTTATTATGAAATGATGGAGTGGTTCTATACGTAGTAAATTAGTGAAGATGATATTTTTCTGAATGAATCAGCCCGCCGACTGACGAACTATAGAAGCCCATTGAGGTCTGAATATATTCGTTTTACCTGTCGCGATAAATACTTTATAAAGTGAATGCCTGTAAAAAAGATTTATATATATATATATATATATATATATATATATATATATATATATCTATATATATATATATATATATATATATATATATATATATATATTATATATATATATATCTATATATATATATATATATATTATATATATATATATATATATAATAAAAGGAGCCCATAAAAACTTCAAAATATAGAAAGAAAAACTATATTTCAGAGACTGCTGTCTCCCTCTTCAGATAGATGAATCTACCCGAAGAGGGAGATAGCAGTTTCTGAAATATAGTATTTTTCTCTCTATATATTGGTGTTTTTAAGGTGTTTCTGTAATTCTATTTATTTATCGTTACTAGCATATGCAAATAGAAGACCTTATCGTCGTAAAGAAAATATAGTGTGTGTGTATTGTCATCAATGGTGAGTAGAAAAAAAAAAGAAAGTTGCGCTAGATTTCTTTCTGTGCGACAGTGTACAGCAATTTAATATTTAAACGCAATGAAACCTAAAAGAAGATCACTTGGAACTAATAATTTATCATCAGTAAGCTTGTATCTGTCAAGAAGTTCCTCCTATCGTTCGTATCCTATCGGCTTGAAATATATATTTTATAAAAGTGCTAGTCGGGAGATTGTATCGAATACCATTAATATTTATATCTACGTACATACATACATACATAAATAAGTAGTTATTTGTACTATATATATATATATATATATAATATATATATATATAATATATATATATATATGAGTCATATCACATTACCGTGATTCATATACATACATCGAGCTACAAATGTCCTTTAATATCTAATTCGCTCTACTCGGAATTAATATATTTTCATATATGTTTAACCGAAGGGGAATTTTTTAGTCGATAAGAGATTTGTCGGCTCACGGGCGCGAACCATCGACACCTACAAATCCAGGTGCACAGTGAAGCCTTAGACCACACCGCCAACACAAGAGGTTATAAGTTTATGCCGCCTCTCACCTATAAATAGCTGTCGCTCTCAGGTATTCATTGTTTGGAGACTGCATCAACCCACCTCGACCTCGGTAACGTTGTAGTGCTTTTGTCTGCACGTACCGTGATTCATATTCATACATCGAGCTTCACTGTGCGTCCTGGATTTCTAGGTGTCGGTGGTTCGAGCCCGTGAGCCGACAAATCTCTTATCGACTAAAGAATTCCCCTTCGGTTAAACACATTTAAAAATATATTAATTCCGAGGTAAAGCGAATAAAAATATTGAAGGGCATCTGTAGGTCGATGTGATATATATATATATATATATATATATATATATATATATATATATATATATATATATATATATATATATATACGTATATATGTATTATCTAAATTACGCTTATAGTACATACTAGAAATATATATACGGTTTTCATATAACAATTCAATATACTTTGACATGACCAAACCAAAAATTAAAATTCGAAAATGGATCAAAAAAAGAAAAAAAAGCAATTGCGAAATCGCCGCTGATATTCTTTCCCTGCCGAGACTGACGATTCGGTCAAAACATGATTCACTTGTGATGAGTTTCTTTCAGTCTGAAATCGACTTCATGTCGTCGACCTCCTCCGGAGTTCGTTCTAATTAACTGCCCCGGCTCTCTCTCTCTCTCTCTCTCTCCTTAAATTAAAGAACACTAAATACATGGCTAATTGGATATGCATGCGATGAATTTTCTAATCACGAATAGTAGTCTCTCTCTCTCTCTCTCTCTCTCTCTCTCTCTCTGGTATTGTTCTTATCTGAAAATATGTTCGTTGTTCATATCCCGTGTAGCTCTGCCCTATCTGAAACGCATCTATAATCCGATATGCGGGAACAAGAGCAACTCTTAAATTTTTCCATCTCTATGTCGTGTTTCTGTGTTCTTTTGTCGTGGGAGTCTTGTATGGCAGACACGACGCCATATTGAGGGACTGAAGTCTTGCACGACGGACGTGTTTGACAGGGGAGATTTCTTGTATCTTTTTTTTTCTTACTTTCATTTTGTTCTTTGTTTTCATTGAGTAGATGATTGTGAGACCCTTTTTCATGATCATGTTCTTCTTATCATCATTATAATAATCTTCATAAATGTTTTAGCATCATGATGATCATCGTCATGATTTCCTTATCATCGTGACCATCATCGTCATGATTTTCTTATCATCATAATAATTATCTTTATCTTTTTTTTATCATCATTATAGTCATCGTTATGATTTCCTTATCATTGTTCTTATGATTTTTATAATAAAATCATTATAATTGAATTCGCGATCATTCATTTTGTTCAGAATTGAGTTAATGGATTTCTTGTATTAAAGTACAAACAGTCTTGTCTTTACTGCAAACATTGTCCTCAATATTACCTCTTTTCATCGTGTGTTGCATTTCCTTTTCCTATCTTCCGTAAATTCAACAACGGGTCTATTGCTGGTAGGGAGGATTTCCATTTGCCTCTTCGTTCTTTTCTGTAATTAACGTTTGCACTTTACATTACGTCTTGCAGCTAACAACTGTTATCGATTTCTGTTTTATGAATACAAAAAAAGTTATCTGAAACATTTTGTTATACATTTCCACTTCACATTGAGCCTTTTAGTTAAGGGGTTTCAGCTTTTTACCCTCAGTTTGGACGGGTTCACTTGTTATGGGGTGGTTTCAGCCGCCGACCCCTTCCCCCTTTGGTCTTTTTCACTTGTTAAGGGCTGGTTTCGGCGTTTTGGCACCGGTCTGACATGTTTCACTTGTTAAGGGGTGGTTTGGGATATTTGCACCCCCATCCCCCGCCCCTTCCGCCCTTTGGTCTGTTTCACTTGTTAAGGGTGGTTTCGGCTTTTTGCACCCCCCCCCCCCCCCCCTCCCCCTCTCGCCTTTTGGCCTGTTTCACTTAACGGGTGGTTTCGTAGTTTTGGCTCCGGTACCAGATAAAAAATATAATATAAACAAGAGATACTTTTATTTCCATTTTACTCTCCAACATTCAGGAGAAGAATGAATTGCCAGGAAGCTTTAGAGTTCCCGTCTCTTATTGATTTTTTTTTTTTTACACATTTTCCCTCATAAAAGAGTGACATTGGAAGATTCTATCTAGCAAAAGGCAGATTTTGCACCCTTTTTTATTTTTTACCATACGTATAAAAAGATAAGAAGAGCCATTGGAAGAATCTATTAAGAAAAAGGCAGATTAAGCACCAACCCATTTACAGAAAAAGTGTCAAAGACAGCCGATAAGATCATAGGAATCCCTTCGCCTGAAACTGATGACCTTTCTTTTTCCAACATAAAAACAAAGGAGAGGAACAGGAAGAAACGACCGAGGAAACTTTACGTCTGGTCGGACCCATAAAAAGAAAGGGATAGAAGACAAAAGATAAGATCATGAGGAGCTTTTTTGCCTAAGTCTTTTTGGGCGCCGACAAATCTTCCAGCGAGAACAAAGGCTGAGTTTTTACGTCTCTGGAAACACACGAGACGACGTCGAGAGGAGAAAAGGAAGAACTGAATAAGGCGGAGTTTGTGTTCGC
>NC_061109.1:75639586-75644586 GCF_015104395.2 Macrobrachium nipponense
ATATATATTATATTAATCTAAAATTACGCTTATAGTACATACTAGAAATATATATACGGTTTTCATATAACAATTCAATATGCTTTGACATGACCAAACCAGAAATTAAAGTTCGAAAACGAATAAGAAAAAAGAAAAAAAAAGCAATTTCGAAATCGCCGCTGATATTCTTTCCCTGCCGAGACTGACGATTCGGTCAAAACATGATTCACTTGTGATGAGTTTCTTTCAGTCTGAAATCGACTTCGAGTCGACGACCTCCTCCGGAGTTCGTTCTAATTAACTGCCCCGGCTATCTCTCTCTCTCTCTCTCTCTCTCTCTCTCTCTCTCTCTCTCTCTCTCTCAATTTTCTAATCACGAATAGTAGTCTCTCACTCTCTCTCTCTCTGGCTCTCTCCTTAAATTAAAGAACACTAAATACATGGCTAATTGGATATGCATGCGATGAATTTTCTAATCACGAATAGTAGTCCCTCTCTCTCTCTCTCTCTCTCTCTCTCTCTCTCTCTCTCTCTCTCTCTCTCTCTGGTATTGTTCTCATCTGAAAATATGTTCGTTGTGCATATCCCGTGTAGCTCTGCCCTATCTGAAATGCATCTATGATCCGATATGCGGGAACAAGAGCAACTCTTAAATTTTTCCATCTCTATGTCGTGTTTCTGTTCTTTTGTCATAGGGAGTCTTGTCTGGCGGACACAACGCCATATGGAGGGACTGAAGTCTTCCACGACGGACGTGTTTGACAGGGGAGATTTCTTGTATTTTTTTTTTTCTTACTTTCATTTTGTTCTGTGTTTTCACTGAGTAGATGATTGTGAGACACTGTTTGGACTTGTAAGTGCAGATTGGATGTTGTATGCAAATGTCTGAAGTGTATGCTGTTCATTGGGAAGTGTGGGTGTTGCAATAAAGTGTGGGTGTTGCAATGAAGCAACTTCTTGTCTTCACAGCATCATTTGCCATAGCTTTTCAACTTTTATCTTCTTCTATTAAGTCACTTCGTGCAATGAATTTATCCCAACGTTTTGGAGACGAGGAGTTTCGCTGATGTCTGCTATCATGCTGTAAGAAATGCAGAGGGAAATAATGACATAAAGAAATAAAAAAAAAACTTATTCGTTATCCAGTAACATAGTAGCAAGTCGGGGCTCCAGTTTATCTATCCACCTTTTCCCCGTTATTTAATATTTAGTATTAAGTATTGGTTTTATGAATGTGAATTATGAGAAATTCTGGTTTTTAAGGAAGTTTGTGGCAATCCAAGGGGAATACTTTGAAGGAGACTAATGTAAGACTGTTGTATCTGAATACGAGTATATTTTTATGAATGAAGGTCGGATACTTTTTGACACACCTCGTATACACACACATAGTATATATACTATTACACACACACACACACACACACACACACACATATATATATATATATATATATATATATATATATATATAGATAGATATATATATATATATATAGTATATATATAGAATAGATATAGTATATATATATATATAGTATATATATATATATATATATATATATATATATATATATATATATATAATGTGAATAATGTGGAGAGTTAGAGAAAGTTAAATGAATGAATAAGTTACCAGGCATCATGAAAAATTGAGGAGAAGAAGAAGAAGAAAGAAGAAGAGAGGACGGAGGAGGAGGGGAGGAATAAAAGGAGGAGGAGAGGAGGAGGAGAGGAATCTCCTTTCAATTAAACGTAATAAGACCAATTAGTGCTCCCTTACTCTGGTTCGACGAAGCACAGGAAAAGGAAAAAATGTTTTCAAGGTCTGAATTCCCTCTTCCCTTTCGATCTCTCGTCTCAGACAGTTTATCTTCCTTTCTGCCTGTCCTCATTTTTTTTAGCCTTATCGTTCCTCTCATGGACGGGTATCACGTAACGATTGTCAGCTTTCGTCTTGGCAATACGTTTCGAAATGGACAAATATGTTATCATTAAATTTTTGATAATGTCATTTTATCTTCTTTGGATGATATAATAGTAATAATGGTAAATATCATTTTGGCTACTTACTCTTCTATCATCCTACTAACTCTTCTATCATCTATAGTTATCGTCATGATTTTCTTATCGCAATTATAATCATCGTCATGATTTTCTTATCGTCATTATAATCATCGTCATGATTTTCTTATCGTCATTATAATCACCGTCATGATTTTCTTATCATCATCAGAATCACTGTCTTGATTTTCTTATCGTCATTATTATTATCGTCATGATTTTCTTATCATTGTGATGATCAGCGTCATGATGTTTCATGATCATGTTCTTCTTATCATCATTATAATAATCTTCATAAATGTTTTAGCATCATGATGATCATCGTCATGATTTCCTTATCATCGTGACCATCATCGTCATGATTTTCTTATCATCATAATAATTATCTTTATCTTCTTTTTATCATCATTATAGTCATCGTTATGATTTCCTTATCATTGTTCCTATGATTTTTATAATAACATCATTATATTTGAATTCGCGATCATTCATTTTGTTCAGAATTGAGTTAATGGATTTCTTGTATTAAAGTACAAACAGTCTTTTCTTTAATGCAAACATTGTCCTCAATATTACCTCTTTTCATCGTGTGTTGCATTTCCTTTTCCTATCTTCCGTAAATTCAACAACGGGTCTATTGCTGGTAGGGAGGATTTCCATTTGCCACTGCGTTCTTTTCTGTGTAAAAAGGAAAAATTATTAGAAATATTTCCTTTTACATTTTCACTTGAAATTTGCACCCACTGCAATTGACAATTGGACTTTACATTACGTCCTGCAGCTAACAACTGTTATCGATTTCTGTTTTATGGATACAAAAAAGTTATCTTAAACATTTTGTTACACATTTCCACTTCACATTGAGCCTTTTAGTAAAGGGGTTTCAGCTTTTTAACCTCGGTTTGGACGGGTTCACTTGTTATGGAGTGGTTTCAGCCCCCCACCCCCCCTCCCCCTTAGGTCTTTTTCACTTGTTAAGGGCTGGTTTCGGCGTTTTGGCACTGGATTGGCATGTTTCACTTGTTAAGGGGTGGTTTCGGCTTTTTATTGCACCCCCCCCCCCCCCCCCCCCCCCCAAACCCCACCCCCTTGCCCCGTTTGCCTGTTTCACTTAACGGGTGGTTTCGTAGTTTTGGCTCCGGTGCCAGATAAAAAATATAATATAAACAAGAGACACTTTTATTTCCATTTTACTCTCCAACATTCAGGAGAAGAATGAATTGCCAGGAGGCTTTTGAGATCCCGTCTTTTATTGATTTTTTTTACACATTTTCCCTCATAAAAGAGTGACATTGGAAGAGTCTATCTAGCAAAAGGCAGATTTTGCACCCTTTTTCATTTCTTTGCCATACGTATAAAAAAAATAAGAAGAGCCATTGGAAGAATCTTTCAAGAAAAAGGCAGATTAAGCACCAACCCATATACAGAAAAAGCGTCAAAGACAGCCGATAAGATCATAGGAATCCCTTCGCCTGTAACTGATGTCCTTTCTCTCCCCGACATAAAACAAAGGAGATGAACAGGAAGAAACAACCGAGGAAACTCTTTAAGTTCTGGGAGGTCTGGAGCCCATCAAAAGAAAGGGATAGAAGACAAAAGATAAGATCATGAGGAGCTTTTTTGCCTAGTCCTTTTGGGCGCCGACAAATCTTCCAGCGAGAACAAAGGCTGAGTTTTTACGTCTCTGGAAACACACAAGACGACGTCGAGAGGAGAAAAGGAGGAACTGAATAAGGCGGAGTTTGTGTTCACTGCCAGGGACGAAAAGAAATATAACAAGAAACAAAAGGTTTCATGTAGGTGAGAAATAGTGAGAGAATGACATATTTATATGGACAAAGGTGTTTCAAAAGGTTGTGTGGAGGAGAGACGAAGAGAATTATTGCAGTCAGGTGGGTAAACGTTCCTCTTAGACTTTTTAGACAATACGAGACGCCTTTCAAAGAATATAAATAAGTAAATCATAAGAATGTGTCAATCACTTTGTAAGCTCCTCAGTGGCGTGGTTGGTATAGTCTTGGCCTGCCACCTCAGTGGCCGCAAGTTCGATTCTCGGGCATTCCATTGAGGGGTCAGAGATGTGTATTTCTGGTAATGGAAGTTCACTCTTGATGTGGTTCCGAAGTCACGTAAAGCCGTTGGTCCCGTTGCTAAATAACCACTGGTTCTATGCAACGTAAAAGCAACATACAAAGAAAATCAATCACTTTGTCTAATCTATTCTTGAACTGACAAGTAAAAGCTCTTAGCAATGATTAAGTTCCTGTAAAAGTTGGGATTCACCTTTGCAGTTCCAGTATCCACTCGTTGGAGAGATATCTGTCGCAATTTAAGGTTAATTTGACCAGCAATCAATATCATTTATACCTCTGAGAATCTTAAACTTTTTTATTTAACTAATGTGTTAATCGACGCATTTGTTGGAGTGTAAATTGAGATTAATTATATATCCAAGGTGTGTGCTTGATGATAGTAGCTCTGATGCTCAATCCTGTGTAGTCTCTAATATGTGTGTCCTTCTAATTGTAGAGAGAGAGAGAGAGAGAGAGAGAGAGAGAGAGAGAGAGAGGATGTGTGTGTGTGTGTGTGCGTGATCTGGAAGGTCATACTGATACATAAAGCTCTCTCTCTCTCTCTCTCTCCTCTCTCTCTTCTCTCTCTCTCCTCTCTCTCTCTTTGACGAGATAGAGAGAGAGAGCGTGTGTGTGCAAGGGATCTGGAAGTTCATACTGATACATTAAGCCCTCTCTCTCTCTCTCTCTCTCTCTCTCTCTCTCTCTCTCTCTCTCTCTCTCTCTCTCTCTCAAAACCATTTCACGTACAGGGTTGCGTATATTGTTCGAGACTCCTTTCCAAGTATTCCATTCAGTTTTTTTTTTTTTTTTTTTTTTTGTAGTGAGAGAAACCAATTTGTTCTCCCAAATTTTATTATCAGGTATTGTAAATTTGTTTGA
>NC_061109.1:75654586-75744586 GCF_015104395.2 Macrobrachium nipponense
CGACGTAGGTGTTAATATTGCTTCAACCGTAGTTTTGAAGAAGAAGCAGGAAGAGAAAGTAAAGAAGAAAGTAGGAAGAGAAAGTAAAGAAGAAAGTAGGAAGAGAAAGTGAAGAAGAAAGTAAGAAGAGAAAATGGAGAAAGTGGGAAGAGGAAGTGTAGGAGAAAGTGAAGAAGAAAGTGTGTAAAGGAAGAAGAGAAAGTGAAGAAGAAAGTGTGTAAAGGAAGAAGAGAAAGTGAAGAAGAAAGTTCGAAGAGAAAGTGAAGGAGGTAGGAAAACAAAGTGAAAGAGAAAATAGGAAGAGAAAATAAAAAATCAGGTAGAGAATGTGAAGATGGAAGTAGGAAGAGAAAGTGAAAAGTGAAAGTGGGAAGAGAAAGTGAAGACGAATGTAGAGAGAGGAAGGGAAGAGTAAGGAAGTAGGAGTAGGAAGTGAGGAAGAAAGCGCGCAACGGACAACTAGAGATACCTTCGCTTTTGAAGCTGACCACTTTCGCTCCGTTCCTCTGCTGCCGGATTTCAAGTACCTCTAAGAACTCAGCGGGACGGAAGACTTTCAGGTGTGGTTCTTTCCTCTTCGGTGGGGGTCCTGTAGCTCCTCATTTTTCACCCCTTTGTTCAGGAGGCTTCACGAACTGTTCTCTAAGGACGCTAACGTATATCCCTGTACACCGGGAACCGTTTTTTTTTTTTTTTTGAGTTATTGAAGTGGCTGTTGGGTGTAGCTGGACGAGGGCAGGCAAGGGGGGAGAGGAGGGTGGGTTTATCTTGGTGGATGGGGATAGGCCTAAGCTTGGACCAAGACTGGAAAGAAGTCGGAGGCAGTCAGGAAGAAAGGTTCGGTCTATAGTGAGTCTTTTCTCACAAAGGAAATCTTTTTCTCTCTACATCGTTTCTGTTCCGTTATTAACTTTTTAGTGTTCTGTAAAAGAAAATTATTTTGTCTGACAGTCTTCACTTTTTTTGGTCCGCTCTCATATGTTAAATACTACTGACGCTGGAGGACTGCAAATTTGTATGTTGCTCAGCCACCCTCCAATCATCAATCATACCAAATTGCAGCCTTCTATGATCAGTATTTTTATGTTATTCAAGGTTAAAGTTAGCCACGATCGTGCGTCTGGGACTGCTATAGGTGCCATCAACACAGGCCACCACCGGGCCCTGGCTGAAAAATTTCATGGTTCGTGGCTTAGAGTTTCATACAGTATTATCCGCTGTACAGGAAGCTCGATTGCGCCGAAGAAAATTTGGTGCATTAATAACATGTTAACTATCGTTTACACTATATGGTAGTCGTTTTCCAACATTAACTCAAAGTCAGAATCAGAATCCTGATTTTATTAGAGTTGAAAATGGAGAGTACATCTGCAAGACATAGTACAAGACCTTTTCGTCGATGCTGCAGGATTATAGGGAAAATATCCTCTGGTAAGCCATTCTTATTTGTGGAATATTTAGACTTCTTTTACATTATACATTATTGTTTCGCTCGCTGTCCCTGATCTTTCAGAAAATAGTGTTTAAAAGATATAACTCTCTCTCTCTCTCTCTCTCTCTCTCTCTCTATTATATATACTGTATATATATATATATATATATATATATATATATATATATATATATCATATATATATTTATATATATGCATATGTATATTATGTACCATTGACGGACTGTTAACATTGAAAAGTAAAGGGACAAGTGGATTACGTAGCTAACTCAAAATAACAAATGAAAAATGTTGTTTATAAAAAAGTAAGCGTATTTAGAATATTAAACAGCATCATATTTTATTTGTTTAAACACTGACAGCAAACTGGGACAATTAATCAAAGTCTTTTATTCGCATTTTTGTCAACGCAAATACACGAATAAAGCTCCGGAATAAATAAATAAACTTTTTGTTATAGATTCACTAATTGTCTGTTTACTCTGAATAACGTAATGTTGACTATATTTGCAGCATTTTTGTTAGTTTACAATATACTTGCAGTATTTATCTCGGTGAAAATAATGAAAATTTATATATATATATATATATATATATATATATATATATATATATATACATATATATATATATATATATATATATATATATATATATATATATATATATATATATATATATATATATATATATATAATATTTTTATTAAACATATGAGACTGCCAGATAGACAGATAAACCCGAATGAAGAAGAGAGACATACACATCTATTATATATAAATAAATTTGTGACTCACATTGGGATCGAACCCAGACCTTTCAATGGAAAGGCAAGGGCGCTGCCAACCCGACCACCTTATAAATGTATATATATATATATATATATATATATATATATATATATATATATATATATATATATATATATATATATACGTATATGTAGGTATACATTTATATATATATATATATATATATATATATATATATGTATATATATTTATGTATATATACTATATATATATATATATATATATATATATATATATATATATATATATATATATATATATATATATATATACATATATAAGCAGATGCCACAGGAACATGACAGGTAGGAGATCAGTACCAAGCGCTTTCCTGTGTTTATTTACGCATTTACTGGGCACAAATGAGATACAGTTGGAAAGGTTACAATATAAATAATAAGATCAAGACCCCCAGATAGTTAATTGTCAAGGTTTTATACAAAAAAATAAATAGAGAGATAATCCAGGATAATACGGGATCACAATGTCACAAACTATAAACTTAACCATAAGATTTACAGAGGCTAAGACATACAAAATCCAAAAACATGTATAAAACTGAATATGTTAATGCTCTTACTTATATTTATATACAGCTTTTCTAATTATGAAGGCATCAAGTTTAAACAAACCAAGACTTAAATTTAGTACACTTCCATTATTTGATTTGATAAAAGAAGATTCATTGTTATTCCTTTTAATTGTATCAGTTAATAGGCTGATCTAAATCTCTGATATATAAGAATAATGCATTCGATATTTGACCAGTTCTATGAGAATACTGGTGTAATATGATTCGTTGGGAAAGTAATTTTCCAATTTGTCTGTAATATATCTCATCACACTTTTTATAATGAATTTCATATATGCAGTCACAAACATCTTTCTTGAGGAGAATTTTTTATTACTAAACTCTTGACGTTCAAATTACTGAAAACAACATTTGTGTTGAAAAGCTTTCTAAAAACCTTTCATCATACCTAAATTTGAGAATATTATGCTCACTAAATTCAAGTTTGTTATTAGTTAAATAAAATGTTTTCCTAGCTCTTTTCTATGCTACATCAACAAAAGTCCTTGTGTATTTAAGTTTCAAGGCAATATCGTCAGAACATCCCAGAAAAAAACAGATAATTTATCATGTTGATGGTGACTGGGATAATAATGAAAAAAAAGGCAATCTTAGCTGATTTTCGAAAGACTGAAAAGATGAAATTTCTATCAGGTTTATGGACATAAAGAAAATTCAAATTATAAGCTCTTTTACAGAAAAGACTAAATTATTTAGCTCAATCAGGAATTCCTGTAGATTTTCGTGAACTGGCCAAATACAAAAAATTAAATCCACATACCTAAACCATATAACCTTTTGGGGCAAAATTCTTTGTAAGACTTTTGTCTCAAAATCTTCTCCATGTGACAGGAGATAAGGGATTACCCATAGCCATGCCGAACCTTTGTACATAACATTCACCATTAAATCAAAATTTACCATCTTTTATGCATAAACGCATAAGATTTGCGGTGTTTGCTACTGTTGAAGCAACATCATGACTTTCTCATTCTTCCTCCAAAAATTCAAGTGAATTATCTGCAGACGCTTTTGTAAATAAAACTAACCATATCGAAATCAACATTCAAATTTAAACTATTCAATTTGTTAATATAGTCTACGTTCTTTTTCACATTTGTGTTAGAAATGTTTCCTACTAAAGCTGTGAGAATTTTTATAAGCCATTTAGATCAATTATACGAAACTTAGCCAACTGAACTGATGACTGGTCTTATAGGGTTATTGATTTTGGGTGTCTTAACTAAACCATTGAGATATGGTAGGGAGGAACAATATCTAAACCGTTCAAATTAATGGTCAGAGCCCTTTAGAATAGATTTAACTTGTTTACTAAAATGAGAGCTCACTGTCTGTGTAGGATCAGACTTTAGTTTCGCATAAGTTTCACTATTACTTAATAATGCCATTATTTTCTTTACATAGTCACTTTTATTCATTATTACCACTGCATTAGACTTATTAGATGAAGATAGTGAAACTTATGTGAAACTGAGGTCTGATCCCATAAAGACAGCGAACTCTCATTTTAGTAAACAAATTAAATCAATTTTAAATGGCTCTGAACATTTAATCAAACAGTTTGCCTCTCATTGCTGGTCCCTACCAAGCTATATACGTAGTATACACATACATATGTTACCCGTCCACAAGGAGTTAATGTCAAGAGTTTAGTAATAAAATATTCTCCTAAAAATGTTTCTGGCTGCATATATGAAATACCTTGTAAAACGTGTGTTGAGATATATTACAGACAAACTGGAAAATTACTTTCACAACGAATCAAACAGCACCACTATTCTGTGAGAACTGGCCAAATATTGAATGCTTTATTTGTACATATGAGAGATTTAGAACATTCTAGTAACTGGAATGAAGCGAGATCCCAGTCCCTTGAGGTTCAAATATGTTTCGTCATGTTTAGCACTAACCCCTGGAGGATCAAATGCAATTAAGGAAATTTGATTCCCACCCCCACCCGAAATACATTTGACACCCCAGGGCCTGGATAGTACTAAACAGCGAAATACATTTGACACCCCAGACGCAAGGCCGTCCAACCCCATGCCCGAGGGCCAAAAGTGGTCCGTTTGATTTTGAAAGTGGCCTGCGAGAGAAAAATTATTAAAAGTATATTTCTCTTTTTCATATCAATAAAATTATATTTACCGCTTATCCTGAATAAAAGAAATATTCTTTGCAAAATAAACAACTACAAAGAAAAGATTCACTGGCGTCTGTTGTGTGTTACATCATATTTTCAAACGATGATTTATTTAGAATAACAAAGCTCATTTCAACATTCTTATTCTGTAGTTATCCCTATTTCATTAGAAATAGAGCGCCAAGATCATGGTTTCCTTCTCTTCTCTTTTTTCAGATCGGAATTAGAATGATCTTATGTACAAAGGACATGCAGGTCTTCATACCAATCTGTCACTGAAGTGTCTGGGATTGTGAACGCTAATGCGAATGTAGAGAGTATTTCAGATAAAATAAAAAACCAAAACTACAACGCCACAACATATGCGAGTGAGGAGGGGGAGTAGCAGGAGAAGGGTTATTCTAGCCGCGCGGTAGATTTGTACTGTAGATTTAAGTGTATTGCTTAACCCGTACAAGAACTGATACCTTTTCTCTTCATGTGTCTTACGAGATTTTTTTTCTTCATACGGCTTCCTTCATCCCTATCCCTTCAGAATCATTTTGACTGTGCCTACGCATTGACCCACGTATTCAGTGATCATTATATATACAGCAATATTTCATCACTTCTGCATTTTGATTTTAAGTAAGTTCTACCATTGATTTTTAAGATTTTATAATTGGCCAGCTTTTAGTTTCATTTTCGTTCTCCTTAGCTGCGATTAGCAGCTCTTTCCGAGTTTTCACTACGTATCTGTCATAGAACCTCGTAACGAATTGAAATAGATCAAATTTGGTGTGCAGCTTCAGCTAGAAAAGGTTTAGAATAAGTTCTGATATAGATATCCTTTAACTTACTCAGGTTCACTAAACTTACCAAAATAGGAGATTGGGCATGTACTTTATTTTCTTTTTACTTGATGGACAAATGTGAAGGAAGATATGATGAAGCATTGAGTGAATCAAGAGAAAGCTGTATGTTGCTTATTACTGATGGCTATTACATATTTTTTTTCATTAATTCCTCTAACTACATCAGACAAATGTTAAAAAAGAAAGTCTAAAGTTCCTTCATAGTGTTCTGCTGAAAACTGGATATTCCTTTGTGAAATGTATATCTGATATATCATCTCACAACATTTCGTGTTTCCTATTTGCCATTTGACAAATCGAATGGCAATAATGTTAAGGGTTGTTGCTATCGCAGACATTTTAAAACTGTACAATGACATTACTGTTGTTGATGGCCCAATAAGTATTATAATTCTCCCTCTGTTGAAGGGGTGAACATATTGGAATGCTTATTTTTTCATTCTTAGGGCACTGAGATGAACATGCAAATATCCATGTCTAGCTCGATTAATGAATTGTATGAATGGAATTTGGCAAATAATAATTTTCCATTAACTTTTTGTATAAAATGCTCAAAAATCTCTTTATAATTACAACAATCAACAATATATTGTATCACTGGTTTGTTTCAAAATACAAGTACTTAATTTTTATTCCTTCTCACTCGTTTATCCATTTTCTTTTTTAACAGTACTCTTTTATTGACGGGAGATAAATAGTTGTCATTTCGTAAATCTGGAACTTTATATATTGAATTAATAGGCACTCTTAGCATAATCTTTAAAAACAAACATTATCCTTTTAAATGAAGAAATTTATTAGAGACAGACAGACAGACAGACAGACAGACAGACAGACAGACAGACAGACAGACAGACAGACAGACAGACAGACATAACAGCACAGACGACAAGACAGACCAGACAGACAGAACAGACAAGGATACTGGTTTGTTGCACTGATATACGAATATTATTTTTTCTTTAGGAAAGAATATGGATAAATGGAAATTAGAAAGCCCAAAGATTCGTCAAATGATTAGGAGGCAGGTCCAAGCAGTAGCAATACCCCACCAGAAAAAAAGAAAAAGGGCGAGAAAGAAGTGAAACGGAAAATAAATCCTGAATGGGAACAAGAGTTTTTAGTAGTTGATAAGGAAGGTAAACCCTTTTGTTTACTGTGCAACAAATTTCTTAATGTAGGGAAGAGATATAATATCAAAATACATTATGATACCATTCACAGTGAACATAAAGATAAATATCCCCTTAATTCTGAGAAGAGAAAACATGTATGGAAAAGTTAAAATATACAAAGAGATGATCTCAGAAAGTTTTTGAGTGAAGATGAAATGGTTCAAATTGCCACTCTTAAATGTGCATGGATCATTGCAAGACGAAAGAAATGTTTTAGTGATTCAGAAATGGTTAAGGAAGTCCTCATTGACGTGGCTAAATTGCTTGCTTTCGATTTTAATGAAAAAGAAAAGCAAAAGTTGACTCAAAGAATAATGATGATGCCGCTGAGCAGACAAACGGCAGCTAGAAGAATTGTAAATTTGTCTGAAAACATAAAACAACTTCAAACAGACTTTTTGTTGTCAAAGAAGAACTATTAGCTTTAACTCCACTGAAAGACCGCACTCGTGGCTGTGATATTCTTGAGGCTGTTATAAAAGAATGTACAAAGTTTGAATTGAACATGGAAATATTAAGTTCAATTGCCACAGATGGGGCACCCTCAATGAAAGGAAAAAAAGAAGGTTTTTGTGCTTTGTTCAAGGCAAATGAAGACATTGATGTACCTACCTTTCATTGTATCATTCACCAAGAAAGTTTATGTTGTGAAGTGTGTAAGTCAGGTGAATAACATCAAGTAATGCAAGAGGTTATCAAATTTGTAAATTTTCTCCGTACTCGTGCACTAAATCATCGGCAATTTATAGGATATTTAGAACAAAATGAAAAAGAATATGAAGATTTAGTTTACTTTAATGCTGTAAGATGGCTGAGTCGTGGTAATGTACTCAAGAGGATTACTGCTTTGTTACTTGATATAAAGACCTTTCTTGAACTGAAGGGGTCGGAGAATCCAAACTTGGATGACCCACAGTGGCTCACACGATTATATTTTCTCACAGATGTAACAAGCCACATGAACTCATTAAATCTCAAGTTGCAAGGTAAGGGAAAAATGATAGCAGATTTATTCATAGGAATACAAATATTTAGGTCAAAACTGGTTATTTGGATTGAGCAAATGCAAGAGAGGGATTTAAATCCCTTTCCAACATTAAAGCGTCTTGAGCCTGATGAAGTTATTGATTTAGTTTAACAATAGGTTTGCTGACTTTGATCAGTATGAATTTTGCTTTAGATTTTTACATTCACAATGTGGTTACAGTCATAGAGATGTGTGTAAATTGTCAGCTGTATGCAAAATCGATGTAACTTTGTTTCAAGAAGAATTAATTGAAATGAAAACTAATTATGCCCACCAAGATATGAAATTCAATTTTTGGACACAAATATCCTGCTCACATGATTACCCACACATTTCTGATTATGTGTCAAAATTATTGTCAATGTCTGGTTCAACTTGGCTCTGTGAGGGCACATTTTCATTCATGAAGTTATTAAAGTCAACATTACGATCCTCAATTAGTTACGTAAATCTTGAGTCCGAATTAAGATTAGTTCTCACTGATTTTCACCCTGAATTTTTTTAATAAAGTCAGGCTATCATCAGCAATTCCAATAAATGTATCTTTGTTTGGATTAAAAAAAACCTTGTTTGCCCTCTGTAAAATATATTTCTTTGAATTCCTCTGAAATAAGTTCTTGCCATTTTCAAATTGATAATTTCTAAGTAATATATATATATAATATATATATATATATATATATATATTATAGGATATATATATATATATATATATATATATATATCATATTATATATAATATATATATATATATATACATACGTATTTAGCGGCCTTGAGAGAGGCTATATATGTAAACGGAAATAATTGAGGGATTTCAAGAGGAAATTGCTTTAACTTACCGTAAAACTGATAGTTAGTGATAATTTCTTTAGAGGGAAAGGTCGCCAGAAAACTCAGCTCGTTACTTTACAGCTATTTATTTACAAAAAAGGCCCTTGCTGGCCTGGAGAAAAGGTAAATGCAGCGTCCACCACGGTGGGACTTATATATCTCTCACAAATGGATAATAGCTGGCTAAAATGTAATTGGATGAATTCAAGCTGGTTTCATAAACTTGGGTAATGCACACTTGCGGGCAGAGAGACTGGGCACATGACTCATGGAATCTGAAAAGAATTCCCAGATTAAACAAGATAAAAGAAAAAATGACTTCTTGCTTTGATTAAGGCTGATTCATTCTCTAACATTGGGGGAAGGAAACTCTAATGTTTCACTGAGGTATGCACTGAAAGCTTGGTCTTTAACAAGTCACAAAGGGAAGCACGTGGCCCGATGAGGACAAAGGGCTTTTGATGTAAAGGGGAAGGGGGTAAAAATGAGAATTGAAAATGAATTTAGCAAGAGTCGTATGGTAGTAAAAGGTGCTGGGTTGAAGTTTACACGTTTAGACGTACCTGGATGCAATATTCAGTGTATCGTTGTGACAAAGAATGCGGCCTGACTTCGTTCAGGTCTGGGGTTCGTGCCTATAGCCAGTACACCGAGCCGATAGGCTTAAGTCTGGCTGGCTGGCCGGCTGGACATCTGTCCTGGATCACAGACTGCAGTCGACTGAGAGAGATACTGTTGTTTTTGAATCACAGGGCTTCCAAATACCGCTCGGGCATCGCCTGAAAAGTGATAAACACAACGCCAGCAAATTGGAAGGAAAATAGGTCTTATTGTAGAAGTCCCTAAAATCCATCTCGAAGCCTAGCTACTCTTGTGACTTGCCTCTCTTACCCTAGAGCTTCCGTCAGACCTGAAATACCTTCCCTACGACATGCCCTCTCTCCCAACAACAGTTGCTTTAGGAGAAGGCATGGCTGCTTCTTTTATAACTAATATCACTAAAACTCTGCTGGGAGGCGAGGCGTTCTATAAACGTAGCAGCTCCCCTTGTTAAGAAGGCATTCACTCCCTTTCGGGTCGTGAAGGTCTTGGCTTAAATAAGTTGATCGCCTCGACTACCCAGTTCTCCTACTCTAACTTGAAGTTTTTTGAGCAGCGATACGGCTGACTACAATGGCCTACCTAACTTATAGGCAAAGATGCTAAGTGTACTAACTTAATGTAGTGATGTAGTCTAGAATGCCCTGGTACTAAATCATTAGCCTAACCTACTCAATACAGTTAAAGGGAGACGCAATCATTTCAGAGTGTGGTACGCACAGCAGTAATGTGTCGCCGGAATTGTTAAAATACATGAGGTGAGGTAATGAAGCGTGAGGATGATGAGTGGTTAGTGCATTACCAGGATGGAAATGTAATGAGGTAATTATGACATTTACATGAGTGTTAGTGATCACAATTTTCTAGGGGTTAGAGGGTTAGTTCTACTGGCAGAGATCAGGCTGGCTACCTTCTCTGGGTAGGTGCCAGGATCACTCTGCAATTGAATGCGACACTGTACCTCGGGCACAGGTGTCAAGGAGAGCATGTGGCTCTTTGGTTAGTGTGTTAATGACGTCCCTTCTTCTTCTTCTTCTTATTCCTCCAGGACCTGGCTATACCAGTCCTAGGAGTAGACGGAGGCACCGACTCTGGGGAAAGGCCAGAAAACGCCGGCAGGAGCAGAGGCAGTGGGAGCCTGAGGGATTTCAGGAGAACACCCACCTACTTTTGGTATCTGCAGCAACCGTCGTAGAGGTGGAACCTACTGCATGGGAGGCCCTCACTTCGGCTGCTGCGACAACCGTCGTAAGGGGAAAACTCCAGGCTGACTACTGGTCGGGCAGTTCCTGGTTTTCCAGAGGAGGTATGAAGGTTAGGTCTGCCGGAGGTTCATCCTCGGGCGACAGTGGTGAGGGTGAAGAAGAATCATGGACTTTAGATTGGCCATGGGCTGCGGTAAGCTCCATGCCTGGTGGAGGATCTCCTGTAGGAGGATCCTTGGTTAGGTTAGGCGCGGGCACTAGCTCGGGGCCAGGCTCAGAAGTCAAGTTCTGTGGTGGCTCTACGTCCATGCTGGACGGAGCTTGGCACTGCTCAGTGCTGCCAAGTGGCACTGGCAGAGAGTTGAGGTCGACTGGACCTGTGGCGGGTACCGGAGGTGCAATACCTCTCAGCGTGCCCTTGGAAATGGGAGACAGAGGCTCCTGTCTCTTGTTGAAGGCTAGGCCTTGTGGAAAATGGACAGTGTCCGCTGCTGTAGTTTGCTAGGGCACCTAGGCCAATTAGTAGAGTGCCCTATTACGTGCAGATTTTGCAACGGAACTGTGAATGGTCAATCTCCCCTCCTTGGTAACGAGACTGTTGGTGGACGTACTTCCTGGAGGAAGTAGAATTTCGAAGACTCCTTGCTTTGGAGTGATTTGACGTGGGGTTAGGACCCCTAGGCTTTTTGGAATGCGAGGGAGACTTCATGTCTTGCCCTAGGAGGAGGTCGTAACCTCCTGGAATGTAGCTTGCAACTGCAAGAGTACATACTCTGGAGAAACGAGGTCTGGTGACTCTCAATTGTACGGTCGGAAGGATCAGTTTAATATGATTGATGCCTTCAATGGTTATCAGTTGACGTCTGTCAATATTAGCCCCTCGGGGGATTCGATCTTCCCGTATCAGGGAGATTTGAGCGCCAGAGTCGTCGTAGGCTCTGACGTGGCTTGGCGGATAAGGCTTTGGAGGGTGCGACTGTTATAGGGCCCTTAGCTGGGGGTCCTAGTGAGGAAGGATTTGTAACTGCCATTGTGATGGCGGGGAATATTGTGAATTGCGCACCCTCCATAGTTGGCAGACATGTGACCCTTGCAGCCACAGTCTCGGCAGAACTTGTTCCAGAACCTCTTCCGTGGCCACTGGACGGTGAGGCCGAGATGCCCCACAGGTTGCGAATCTGTGGAGTCACCAAGGCTGGCAGTGTGCTCTGGCACAGGTGAAGAGTCCTCTCTGGCAGTGATGTGAGGTAGGGAGGGTTAAGGATACCTCCGTTGAATCATCCTCGGAAAGCAAGTCCGCGGTTAACTGGTGGGCTTACCTCTTCCAAAGTGGAGGAGGTGGTAGGCGGTAAGATGGTAAGAGGCTGAGATGATGCGGAAGAAACGTCTGGCTCTGACACTGGGTCAGGGCCAGGTTCACAAATAAAAGGGATGTCTGGGACATCGGAGGCACTAGCCTCTGAATCTAAAATTGAGGTTTGATTATGAGGCATGCTGCAGGGATCCGGTGCATCTGGTAGTGGGAGCTGCGTCCAGGGGAGATACGGCTTAAGTAGATCTCGGCCCAATATCACCTGATAAACATCATGAAATTGGTCAACTACGCCCAGGCGGCACAATGTGGTTTCCTTGGTCTCCTGGTCCAGAAAAGGCATTTTTACATTCAGAAGGACCGAAGGAACAGAATAGAGGTTACCGTCAATCCATTCAAACTGAATTTCTTCGTTCGTCTGGATTTTGGCACCCCTAGGCAATGCCTTTCTGGAAATAAGGGAGACCTGGGCTTCGGTGTCGGCCATGACTTGTACCCGCCTGGATAGGCCGTTAGGAGACTGTTCATCAGGCAGGGCTACATGGTTAGCCTTGGAGAAGTTCACCCTGGAAGCTCTCCTCCCAAGGTCGAGAGACCGACTTGGGCACTGGTCGGAATCCACAGCATGCCCACACACACAACAAGTGGTGCATAACCTCCGCAACCACCCCTCTTACCGGGAGTCCAGCTCATGGTCTGGGGCTTAGAAACTAGCAGAGAGATTGCGTCATCTAAGAGAGCTAGCTCATGCTTTCTCTCTTCTTCACGTGCCTTCCTTTCTGCTTCTCTTTCTTTCCTCTCTGCTTCGCTTTCTTCCTTTTCTTGCAGGCGCGCAGCAGCCTGCTGCGCCTTTATCCACTGGTCAAGTGCTAGTCCAGTGTAACCAGCCTCCTGACCCAGAGTTATGAGGGCTCCGAGCTTCTCTAGCTCTCTGGCAAAGAAGTCACAGGAAGCCAGGGGAAGACATTTCCCTTAGGCTGCAGTAGAGGCTCAGATGAAAATGAAAATAATGGCCAGGAAGGTACTGAATGGAATGGGAGTGCCTACTGGGTAAAGTGGCACTCACTTGGAAATATGTTCTGCGACGTGGTAATGAAAAGCTCCAAAAGGGGATGGGTGCTCGGTGGCACTTTGTGAATAGCACTTCTGCTGAGGGTGAAAAAAAATCACATGGAGTGTGGGGCGTACGTCACACTTACGGGCGTTCCCAACTTGGGAGACATTGGAATGGGCTACCTGTACGTCTGTACAGGTGCGATGGCACTTCAGGAGGCGTTCCCTTTTGGACAGCACTAGTAGTGCTGGTATTGCGGCACTTTTTTTTTTTATTTTTTTCGATTGGAGGCGTTCCCTTGATTGGTCCGAGGATCACTGATCCTCGTACACGGACATTAATGAATTGGGCGTTCCCGTAAGGATGGACACGCAGGTTTGACAGCACTAGGGCTGTATTTATTGCGGCACTTTGGGGGAGGGTGTTCCCTTGGAATGGTCTGAAAGATCACTAATCCTCGTACATGGGACACACTAAAGAATAGGGGCGTTCCGTAAGGGGACGGACACGCAGGTTTACTTGGGCGTTCCGTAAGGACGGACACGCAGGTATAATGGCTACCTGTACAGCCTGTCCAGGTGCAATGGCACTTCAGGAGGCGTTCCTTTTGACAGCACTAGTAGTGCTGGGGTATTGCGGCGGCACTTCGGGAGGCGTTCCCTTGATTGGTCCCGAAGGATCACTGATCCTCGTACACGGACATTAATGAATTGGGCATTCCGAAGGATGGACACGCAGGTTTGACAGCACTTAGGGCTGGTATTACGGCACTTTAGGAGGCGTTCCCTTGGAATGGTCCGAAAGATCACTGATCCTCGTACATGGACACACTAAAGAATAGGGCGTTCTGTAAGGACGGACACGCAGGTTTACTTGGGCGTTCCGTAAGGACGGACACGCAGGTATAATGGCTACCTGTACAGCCTGTACAGGTGCAATGGCACTTATGGAGGCGTTCCTTGGAGCACTGGTATCGTGCTGGTGTGTCCCGGACACTACATGCAGTATAATTAAATATACTGAAGTGAAATGGTACTCTGTTCGTGGCAGAGGGGAATAGTGGAGGTAGAGAAAGTAAAAGGTGGGAGTACTTCAGCAGCCAGTCGATGGACAGTGTCACGAATTAGTGGCACTGTGAAATGGTAAGACCACTGACTTGTCACTGGTGGTGGCCAGTCCTAAACTGGTAACGAACTTCCATGTCTGGAAAGTAATGATTTTGCGTGGCACACTGTGCGAGTTGTGCTTGCGGTATACGCAAGTCTTTTGTGATAAAGAAAATGAAAGACCACTCGGGCAACGACAGGTAATGGAAATTTCAGAAATGCTCAGTCCCTCGCTGAAGTACTCGATAAATGAAATAAATAAATGCTTGCAAACTGCAATGGACACATGCGCGTACGTATCACGCTGTGTAAATGAAAGACACAAGAGACTAAAATAATGTTAATTCTGCATGCTATAATTAATGGTAAGATGTAGTACTCTTGGCTTCGTGAATACTGGGTTCTCTCTCTCTCTCTCGTCTCTATCTCGTCTCTCTCTCTCGGAGAGGGTGAAAAAATGATATATGAATGACTCCCTTATATTGAATTGAACTACTAATGTTAGTTTAATATGACGCAACTTGCGTTAAATGATTACTTACGTTATCGTGAAATGAAAGAATTGCTTTGGATAACGTTTTATGAAAATGATAACGCGCTCGCGGTGAACGATTTTTACGTTAATAGTAGCGGCTCGCGCTTATGAAATGATTTGCGTTTCAATATGAATTTTACAAAGACGCGTTTTACGTTAACAATTCTTGTGATTTACTCTACTTGAAGATTTACGTAATTTTATGTAAGATTACTAGGTCCCTGTGAACAGTGAAATGACAGTAAGGATTTTAAAATGAAAATGTTAGGAAACATTTGTAAATGGAAAAAAGGTTACGTTCAGTACGAAGTGAAATGAAACTTTCGCTCAGCGAACGAGTGAGCGATGCGAGGTGAAACACGTGAGCGAGTTGGGTAGTGCGGATAGCAGAGATGGCGAATCAGCTGATTCTCTGTAAATGCGAGGCGATTTACAACACGAACTTTTAGTTTCTTATTCAAGGCGAATTACGTTAATTTCTCTGGCAGAACGATAGATACTGGTACCGAGATTGATATTATTTACGTTAAAACTTCGAGACTTACGTTACTTTGCTTAAATTGTTTGTGAGAACGAAGGTTGGTTGAGACCGCGCAGGCGCGAGAGTGCGTGAAGCTGAATTAAGCTGAGAGGTAAGCGGTTACCAACACTTGGAATGAAAACTAAGTTAAAAATGAATACCCTAACATATCACAGACAAAAGAATTGTACACTTCTTTTGCCGTAACTATTAGTAAAACACTCCTAACTAGCTAGGCTTTCCAACACAGCAATAAACCCTGGCAAAGCACTTCCTAGTTTGATCTGGTCCTTTCTGGCATCTATCTGCACACGTGTTACAATACAAAATCACAGAGAATTCGCGGGGCAAATTGTTTGCTCGCCGCTAAAATAAAGCTCTGGCGCTTTCGCCGTTACAATATAATAACATTTCTCACTTCACACTTGTTTAAACACTTCAACAATAAAAATACTTAAACGTACCTTAAGCTAACATTGGTTATAGAATAATCATATTAATGAATGGAATACCTTACCGTGAGTAAGTGTCTTTCTTCTTTCCCTGCAAGTGTGCTTGATTTGCTTTTTGTAAAATAATTTACAGTTTACGTTTTACAATGGATAACGCGATTTACAAGCTTTTTTTTTAAGCAAGCCCAGATTCGATGCTGGCAAGCATCGTCACTTTTACGTATTTAGCGGCCTTGAGAGAGGCTATATACGTAAACGGAAATAATTGAGGGATTTCAAGAGGAAATTGCTTTAACTTACCGTAAAACTGATAGTTAGTGATAATTTCTTTAGAGGGAAAGGTCGCCAGAAAACTCAGCTCGTTACTTTACAGCTATTTATTTACAAAAAGGCCCTGTGCTGGAGAAAAGGTAAATGCAGCGTCCACCACGGTGGGACTTATATATCTCTCACAAATGGATAATAGCTGGCTAAAATGTAATTGGATGAATTCAAGCTGGTTTCATAAACTTGGGTAATGCACACTTGCGGGCAGAGAGACTGGGCACGTGACTCATGGAATCTGGAAAAGAATCCCAGATTAAACAAGATAAAAGAAAAATGACTTCTTGCTTTGATTAAGGCTGATTAATTCTCTAACATTGGGGGAAGGAAACTCTAATGTTTCACTGAGGTATGCACTGTAAGCTTGGTCTTTAACAAGTCACAAAGGGAAGCACGTGGCCTGATGAGGACAAAGGGCTTTTGATGTAGAAGGGGGTAAAAATGAGAATTGAAAATGAATTTAGCAAGGAGTCCGTATGGTAGTGAAAAGGTGCTGGGTTGAAGTTTACACGTTTAGACGTACCTGGATGCAATATTCAGTGTATCGTTGTGGAAGAATGCGGCCTGACTTCGTTCAGGTCTGGGGTTCGTGCCTAGAGCCAGTACGCCGAGCCGATAGGCTTAAGTCTGGCTGGCTGGCCGGCTGGACATCTGTCCTGGATCACAGACTGCAGTCGACTGAGAGAGATACTGGTTGTTTTTGAATCACGGGGCTTCCAAATACCGCCTCGGGCATCGCCTGAAAAGTGATAAACACGCCAGCAAATTGGGAAGGAAAATAGGCCTTATTGTAGAAGTCCCTAAAATCCATCTCGAAGCCTAGCTACTCTTGTGACTTGCCTCTCTTACCCTAAGCTTCCGTCAGACCGGAAATACCTCCCTACGACATGCCCTCTCTCCCAACAACAGTTGCTTTAGGAGAAGGCATGGCTGCTTCTTTTATAACTAATATCACTAAAACTCTGCTGGGAAGGCGAGGCGTTCTATAAACGTAGCAATATATATATATATATATATATATATATATATATATATATATATATATATATATATATATATATATATATACATACATACACAGACACACACACTTATATACATAAACACACACATACATACATACACACAGGTGGCCCGCATGACTTCTTGTTTTTTCAAGAGTGGCCCTCAGACTAAACAACTCGGACGCCCCTGCCCGGGCCCAGAGGCTAGTACTAAACACAATGAAATACGTTTGACTCCCCAGGGGCTAATACTAAACACAGCGAAACAGCGTAGATGAATCACTGTTTCACCGTGTTCAGTACTAGCCCTAGGGATTTCGTGAAATATCTGATTTCCCACATTCCCTGCAACATATATACACACACACATACAGTCTATATTGACAGAGACAGACAGGTAGAGCCTGTATCTTTGTTTTTTTACCATTTTCTCCTACAAAACTCCACCATCCAATAAGGAAAAAGCGAAGGGTACTCCTTTCCTTCCTTGCGTACTACGGAAACCCATGACTATGCTCACACTCTGCCCATTTTTCCAATCCGGTCGAGTTCAATATTGACCAAGAGGAAACCGACCAAAAATAAACATAATTCCAGGAGCGCTTTCCGCTCCTAAGAATGTCAATTTCCCAAAAGCTACGGATTTCATGGAGTGTTCTTTTTTCTTCTCCTTCTTCTTACCTTTATTTCTCTTACGTATCTCATCTTCCTGTCTTCCCCGACCAAAACGGAACAGGGGAAACTCCCTTTCCCGAATTAGCGGAAAAAAATCTACTCTTCCTGCCATGGAGCATTTTATTCTTTTTCTGTTTTATTTTATATATATCTCACATTCCTCTCATCCCATTGAAAACGGAACAGGGCCACTCCCTTTCCCGACGGAAAAGGGATGAGCAACAGAACGAAACGGGAAAACTCTTACCTTCCCTGAAATGAAAAAGGAAACAAACTGAACAAAAAAAAAAAAAAAAAAGCAATCCGTCGCTGGTCCAGAAATATTTCAGTGTTTTCTGCGACAATATCAGCTGGACAGGAATGTTGGCGGCTTTAATATCAGACGAGGGAGGAGTCCATAGCTTTGATTCCCGCCCCCCTCCCCCTCCCCACCACCTCCCAGCCGCTGCCCATTTTCCCCCCCCCCCCCCCCCTCCCCCCCCCCCCCCCCCCCCCCGGGCCCCCCCCCCCCCCCCCCCCCCCCGGGCCCCGCCTCCCTTGCTGCTGTGAACTCCAATGGGTGACGAAGGCAGCGGCTGAAAAGGCTATTTTGGAAATTGTTGGCAATACTTTTCCTGAGTTTTATCGTTACAATTTTTTTTTTTCACTTTGATGTCGTCAGTAAGGAAAAATGTGTTATTGAAAATATATCACCTCAGTTCGTTTTGCAATGATCCCAGTCCATACACAAATTCATTCCTTATCATTTTCATCTTGTTCCTCTTCTTCTTCATATTTATCCACGCATGGACCGAGATTGATTTTAATGTCTCTTACCCTTAGCTGACTGAACAATTTCCATTCATCCACTGCAAGTCTAATCAATTAAAGTCGTATTAAGATCCCTACATGTTTTTATTCATGATTCAAATACTGAATTTCAATAAATTTATACTTCAAAAATATAGAAATGTCAGTCGGGCCAATTATTTATTAAGTGAATAAGTGATCTCTTAATTTTTAACTGCAATACTCAAAATGATTCTATCAAAGAGATATCGTCTGTTGTTCATGTATTTATTCAAATCACTAAGCGATCACTTACACTCATGTTTGTTGACTTACAAATTCAAAATTAGTGAAAACTGATAACACTAACATACATATCTGTACACGCATACGTATACGCTAATATAAATATATGTAGTATGTATATATATAATATATATATATATATATATATATCTATATATATATATATATATATATATATATATATATATAGTTGTGATCTGCTATAATAATACTATATAAACATACCTACTAAAGCCAAATTTTTAATAAAACTAAAAGCCCAGTGGCTTTAGTTGGAGTCAGTCATCTTTGTTTTGTTTATATTTAGCTGACTTCTGAAAAAACCAAAACAAGAACAAGAGCGCCTCCTGGACTTGTTAGTGTGATGAGAGCCTCTGGATTTAGCAGTTAAAAGGAAGTAGCCATATGATATAAGTCGTTTAAAAAGATTCTTTTCTTCAGTTTACTTCAGTCATAAGTGGTTTTGGATATTGGCTTTGTGACTGGTTGAGATTCATTGTCGACTGCCTTTTGCCTTTGTTAAAAGTTTCGCCGTTGTCTAAGGTGACGTGATTTTGTGGGATTATCATGTACTTTTCCGTACTGATTTGATTTTTTCCTGTGTTTGTAAACAGTAAATGAGATATAATTCGAAAAAACCTCTCATCTTTTATCTTTCAAACAGTAGTTTCTTACCCGTTAGTTTGGTGTTTTTACGTTGCATGGAACCAGTGGTTATTCAGCAACGGGACCAACGGCTTTGCGTGACTTTCGAACTACGTCGAGAGTGAACTTCTGTCACCAGAGATAAGCATCTCTCACACCTCATTGGAATGCCCGAGAATCGAACTCGCGGTCACGTAGGTGGTACCCCAACACCATACCTTACCCGTTAGGCCAGAGTAGTAACAAGGTCACTGCCTCAGGTTTTTTTGCTGTAAAAACTAATCACATTTATTCGTTCGATTGCTGAGTGCGAAAATGGTTCTAAGTCCCTTTCCTAGGCTATTTTCCATTAAGGTAAGATTATTCGGTCCTGTCAAATCTCGCTAGCAGTGCCCCTAAATCTGGTATTAATGTGTTATGTTCCATCTCCATTCATTATGAATAGTTATGCGTATGCATCATATACCCTTCTTCAGAACTCTAGCAACCTTCATAAACCTTTACAATTTCATTATTTCTTTTTTGTTTAATGTTGCATAAACTCCCTGGTCGCCCATTATAAATTATAGCTTTGCAGAGTAAACCTCACGAACTTGACTTCAATTTCATCTTTGATGCAAATCAGTGCATAGTAAATCAGATTTTCTCGGCGATTCTCGGACTTAATTCAATAAAAATCCCCAAAATGCGAATGTCTGGTTGACTGAAGATTATAACTTGTAGGTCTCGGCTTTTGGAAAGCTGATTATGTGATGCATAATGAGATTACGGTTGTGTCTAAATTCCGAAGATTTGAACGAGGCTTACCACTGGAATTCGATGATAATTAATGAACAGCTGCATAGGTTTGTTTCTGTTAAGTGGTATTTTGGGGGGTAATGTTGTAGATCAATAACGGAAGTAATGGTGAAAACCTTAACACTGGGTGAAAGGACGAGCCAATGTAATTTAAAATGGGTCGTTTATGTAGGAAGAAAATATATAATTCAGGGTTGATGACGAAAAGTAAGAGAGGAAGACTGAGTGAGTCTTAGGTAGACAGAGTGGAAAAAGTATTGGAAAAGGAGGTCTTTCTTCTTTCTAAGAGTATATAGTGACACATGCAATGTAAATTTTACTGGACAGTTGTTGCAAAGACTTTGTTGTTGTTGTTTTTTTTTAAATGACCCTATCCAAGTTAAAGAGCGTATTGTCGATCAAACACACATATTGTAGATACACACACACACACACATATATATATATATATATATATATAATATATATATATATATATATATATAATATATCTGGGTCTGGGTGTGTGTGTGTATTTACTTACTTCTAACCCCACTGGGTGTTAGGTATGTCAATTAGGAGTCGAAATGATTATATATATCTTCCAGCATATGAACCAAATGATACTCGCTTGCCCGAAAGACTTTAATGCATTACTTGCTTATATCTATCCCCAATTGATTTAATTTGTATGTTTATTAAAATACATTCGTATCCTTTTCGTGTCGAATATTTCATCACACTTCAGTCCAAAGTAAATGAAATACAGTGAATTGCTATAATTTATTTTACATCCTGTGTAATAATGCACAGGAAATTGCAAATATAACGGGATATTTCAGTGTTATATATCCGTGAAAATTAAGTTGGGGTGGAACCAATACTTGCACTTCACTTCGGATTTGAACACAGTCCTTCTCGTCAGGTGAGCGAGCGTCATAACCGATAAATATTGGCCATACAAAACGCGTGAGAGAGAGAGTTTCTTTTATTCATTTGTTTATTTGTTTGTTTATTTATTGACTTATTTATATATTTAATTATTTATTTATTGAGAGAGAGAGAGAGAGAGAGAGAGAGAGAGAGAATGGGGTTTCTGTTGTACATAGCAATTGCAAAGTGATTGTGTTTTTGGAAAAAAAACAAATAAAAATTACAATAAAACAAAAATCGTTTACCATATCGAAATACAATGGACTTGCTACTCCATCTAGTTAAACTAAGCCAATAAAATGGATTGGCGATAAACCTAATGTATTTTGATGAAAAGGGATTTGAATGATATCCAGCATTCGTATGATAAAAGCAGCTAAAAATGAGGATTACGCAGTGTTAATAATTATTTTAAACTTTTACTAACAAAAGAATCAGATCGCCTAGAATTTCAGGTTTGTTATATATCACAGTTTTACTAATGTATGATTTAATATTTGTGTTATTTAAAAGTTATTTAATTTATACGCCATTCTCCTCCACGATAAAGAGAAGGCTGTCGTTTATTGCTTTTTGTACATGTCAAGGAACACTTTGTTTTTAAAATGTTTTAAAAAAGCATTGCAAATCAAAGAAATAGAACCGATTAATTATAAAAGTTTCTCATTCTTGTCTCAGATACATATAATCTGAGACCAGAATTTAATTGCGCATAACGTACTTTGTGGTCAGTCGTCTGTGTCGGGTCAAGGACAGATGGGGAGAAAAAGAATTCAACGTCGTGTAAAAAAATAATCATTTGTCCGGAACTAGGATGTTATTCTATGGTGTCTAATATTTTTGGCCTTAAATAAAAACGAAACCAGTCGGAAACTTCACCTCGTCCCTTACTTTTTTCTCTTGTGGTAATGTGTGGTTAACGGGTTATATATATATATATATATATATATATATATATATATATATATATAATATATTATATATTATATATATCTATATATATATATATTTGTGTGTGTGGTGTGTGTGTGTATAATATATATATATATATATATATATATATATATATATATATATATATTATATATATATATATATATATATTCTATGTATATATAATATTTAAATTTGGGTTTCTTAAATTAAAAAGATATTTATATATAAATATATATATATATATATATATATATATATAATATTATATAATATTATATAATTATAATTATAGTAATATATATATGTATATATATATGTATATTTAATATGAATTGTATTATTGAGTGGTTGTTTTATAATCTGACAGCCCTCTACGGATAATATGGGTTTGATGTAATGTCACGCGTACACACACCCTTACGTTATGTTATGTCAGATATATATATATAGTATATATATATATATATATAATATATATATATATATAAATTATAATATACATATATATAATTATTATATATTTAATACATACGTATATACATATATATCTACATATGAGCGCTTTTATCACTCAAAAGATAACCTGAAATAAACAAACATCATTCACGCATCGTCTTTTTTCCACAAGACGCCTCCATCTACACAGAAGTAGTCCTGAGATCTGTGAAGTGTTGGCAGCCTTTGAAATCCATCCGTTTTGCTCGGAGAGAAATTCATTTCAAAACGAGTTAATGGAATTGCGAGAGAGAGAGAAGAGAGATAGAGAGAGAGAAAGAGAGAGAGAGAAGGAGGAGAGAAGAGAGAGAGAGAGAGAGAGAGAGGAGAGAGAAGTAAGGTATTTTCCGCCTCAGGTGCCGGCGAGGAGGAAGGTGCGAAAATATGTCATCCTCAGAAGATTAAGTGCCGACTCTCTACTTAATTCGCCTCGATTCATGAGCGAGTTTTTTTTTTTTTTTTTTTTTACTTGTCTTTTGAGGTGTATGTTATTCATTTTTACCGGTGGTGCTTAGGGGGGCTGGTGGGGTGGGATGGGGGCGGCCTGCTTGTAAGTTATCCTTGTAGTTTCAGTTACAAATTAATGCTAATTTTTATGACCTGTTTTTCTTTATTTTTTTTTTTCTTTTTAATCTTGACTTTTGAGCTGTATGTTATTCATTTTTATCGGTGGTGCTCGGGGGGCGGGGTCGGCTGAAGACGGCCTGCTTGTAAATTATCGTTGTCGTTTAAGTTACAAAGGGGATGTTAATACCTTTTTTTTTTCGGTAAGGATGAGGCCTTGTAAATTATCCTTGTCTTTTGAGTTACACACGCACACACAAACACACACACACACACACACACACACACACACACACACACACACATATATATATATACATATATATATATATATATATATATATATATATATATATATATCTATATATATATATACATATAGGGTTTATGTGCATATACAATTGCATCATATTTCTTCCACTTAAATCTATTGATTTTTAGTGACTATGCAAAAAGTATGAAGAATTCGATGATAAGTTCAGAGGGCATTATTACAATTATATATATATATATATATATTATATATATATATATATATATATGTGTGTGTGTGTGTGTGTGTGTGTGTGTGTGTGTGTACATATATGTATGTGTGTGTGTATGTATATATATAGTTACGTTAGTATAATGCTGGAAATAGTTTGTCATTAACTCCGAGTATTCCCATTAAGCGTAAAATTCCTCATTATACTGCGTATTTGCGTAATTTTTGGTCATTTAGTCAATCGATTCAGCTAATAATGTGACCGAATTACTCAGCTGAACCAAGTTCTAATTCCAGTTTGGGAAGTGTAATAATTACCTTCATATAAAAAAAAAATGTATTTTCCTCGAGAGAACTGAAATTTAAGAAATTAGAGTAGAGTGGAAGGTGTCCATCCAAATAACTGCAACTAATGATCTACGAGCATAAATCAGATTCTTAAGTTAAAATTATAGGAATAGAATCTCAGTTAGTTTCGTATAAAAAAAACAAAAAAAAAAACTGACATTTTCCCACGATCAGCAAGCAAAATGTTTGGATATCTTCGGAGTGCGTCGCTGCTGTAAAAACAAAATTTCATATATGAAAAGTATTTTGATACCCACGATAAATGGAAGCCCGAGTGATTTGTCGCGCATTTAAAAACAATAAAAGTTCAGTTGTTTAATCAAAGGTAAAGCCTCCATTCGGTTAAATCCAATTTGCTCAGCGAAGCCACTAAAAATCAAATGCAAATTAATCCTAAATCCATTAACCGAAGTGGTAAATAACCAGCCTCGAAAAGTATCCACCAGAATGCAATAACCAATCCTGGGCAAAGTTTAAACAAATGGATAACCCACGGCATTAATCAGCGTACTGATTTCCCCATGCTGGTAACCGGAACAAATGTTATGTGAGCGTCGTTGAAAGGCATTAATAAATTTCAGTGGATTTGCAGGCGATAAATCCCTCCTGGACTAATCCAAGTATAAAAGGGAAAATAAAAAAGTAGATTGTTTCGGCTTAATCCAAATATATAAAAAAAAAATTAGTGTTGCAATTTAATCTCAGTAAAATAGAGAAAAAACTGGTTTTTGTCAAACTTAATCCAAGCGTGAGATAAAAAGAAATTACAAAACAGGTTTCTATGAAAAGCTGTAGATTTTTTAAGCTTATCCCCTCGTGAGATAAAAATGATTAAAGGACAGTTTTTTTCAAAAGCAATATATTTTTCTACCTTAATCCAAGCATAAGTTCAAGAATTTAAAAGACCGGTTTCTTCCAAAAACCTGATTGTTCAAACTTAATCGAAGCATAAGGAATCTATATGAAGACAGGGATCTTTCAGAATCAGTGATTAGTTCCACTTTAATCGAAGGTTAAGGGAAAAAATCATATATCATTTTTTTTTTTCAAAAAGTAGCAGAATTTTAAGGGGGAAAGGAAACTGAACTGGAGACGAGCCAATCAAAAGGATTAGATTCCATTTTGGATCCGTCTGGGCGGAGGTCGTTTCTTGCTCTCTTTTCAGGTCTTGCTAGATCTCTCTCTCTCTCTCTCTCTCTCTCTCTCTCTCTCTCTCTCTCTCAGATAGATAAGAGGCCATTCGAAAAGCTATTAGATATGCTACTAGAATACAACATTCAAGAAATAAATCACCTGCCAACAAGAAAGGAAAATACTTTAGACCTAGTATTTGTGAACGAGGTGAATTATGTTAAAGAAATAATAGTTTATAATGCGAGTATTTCAGACCATAATGTCATAGAATTAACAGTCCATTCCAAAGCAAGTGAAAACAGAGATAAGCAAGAGATAAAACAGTGGGAAGGATATGGAAAATACAACTTCTACAGTAAAAATATAAAATGGTCAGAAATAAATGAAGAATTAAACAAAGATTGGGATAACATTTTCGTAAGTGATGACATAAGGGTAAATGCGGAGATATTATATAAAATATTAGAGAAAATAGTGGATAAATATATACCGAAGAAGAAAAGTAAACATTAGTCATGCATACCAAGAGACAGAAGGATCTTGTTCCAGAAAATCAGACAGTGGAAAAAAGGTCTTGCAAAAGAAAAAAATGCATGGAAAGTGATCGAAATAAAAAGTAAGATAGAAAATTCAGAACAAAAGATTATACAATCAAAAGAAAATGAAAAATGGAAATTGGAAGAAAAAACCCTAGTAAATATCAAGCAAAACCCCAAACTATTATACTCGTATGCAAAAAAGATGAACAAAAGAAGAATAGAAATTGGCCCTCTAAGAATTGAAGGGAGATTAACGAATGAAAAAAAGGAAATTTGCAACATATTGGCAGAACGATATAAGAGAGAATTCACCCCTAAAATTGATTATAAAGATAATGATATAGAAGTAAGGGATGAAAATAGTGAATATTCAGCAGACAGATATTAATGAAGCTGATATTGTGCAGGCTATTAATGAAGTTAAAAATGGAGCTGCAGCAGGGCCAGATGGTGTCCCATCTATTTTGTTAAAGAAAGTAGTTCATTCTATCGCAAAGCCACTTGCAATATTATTAAGACAAAGTGTAGATACAGGGAAGATTTATGATGAGCACAAATTAGCATAGATTACCCCTACTTCAAAAGTGGATCAAGACTAGAGAGAAGCAATTATAGGCCTGTGAGTTTAACATCACATATTATGGAAGGGTAATGAAGAAAAATATTATGAAACATTTAATAAAAAATAATTTGTTTAATATACGACAACATGGTTTTGTACCCGGAAAAAGTACACAAACCCAACTTTTAGTCCACCGTGACATCATATACAAAAATATGAAAAACGGAAATGAAACAGATGTGGTTTATCTAGACTATGCAAAAGCTTTTGACAAGGTAGATCATAATATATTAGCGAAGAAAATTAGAAAACGTAGTATTATGGGCAAAGTAGGAAGATGGTTAAAAGAATTTTTACACAACAGAAAACAGATAGTTACTGCAAAGGATGAGAAATGGGATGAAGCTAAGGTAATATCCGGTGTGCCACAAGGTACGGTGTTAGCTGCATTACTGTTTGTTATTATGATTGCAGATATAGACAGTAATGTTAAGGACTCGGTAGTGAGTAGTTCTCGCTGATGACACAAGAATAAGTAGAGAAATTAATTGTGATGAAGATAAAAACGGGCTGCAAAGAGACCTTAACAAAGTATATGATTGGGCAGAGGTAAATAGGATGGTATTTAACTCTGATAAATTTGATTCAATAAATTATGGAGACAGAGAAGGAAAGCTATATGCATATAGGGGAACTAATAATGAGACAATCACAAATAAGGAAGCAGTTAAAGACCTTGGTGTGATGTTGAATAGGAACATGTTATGCAATGATCAAATAGCAATTCTATTGGCAAAATGTAAAGCAAAAATGGGAATGTTGTTACGGCACTTCAAAACAAGAAAAGCTGAACACATGATTATGCTTTATAAAACTTATGTTCGTAGTCCACTTGAATATTGCAATATGATATGGTACCAACACTATCAAAAGGATATTGCACAAATAGAGAGTGTACAAAAATCCTTTACAGCTAGAATAGAAGAAGTTAAGGATCTTGACTACTGGGAAAGACTACAATTTTTAAAATTATATAGTCTAGAAAGGAGAAGAGAACGCTACATGATAATTCAGGCATGGAAACAGATAGAAGGCATTGCCGAAAACATCATGGAACTAAAAATATAAGAAAGAGTAAGCAGAGGTAGATTAATAGTACCCAAAACTATACCAGGAAAAATAAGGAAAGCTCACAGGACATTAATCCACTACGCACCAGCATCGACAATGCAGCGTCTATTCAATGCGTTGCCAGCTCATCTGAGGAATATATATATCAGGAGTGAGCATAGATGTGTTTAAGAATAAGCTCGAAAAATATCTAAGCTGCATCCTAGACCATCCAAGATTGGAAGATGCAAAATATACCGGAAGATGCACTAGCAACTCTCTGGTAGACATTAGAGGTGCCTCACACTGAGGGACCTGGGGCAACCCGAACAAGATGTAAGGTCAGTAAGATAAGGTCTCTCTCTCTCTCTCTCTCTCTCATGAAATGATGCCTTTCATAAATTTTATTTTCTTCCCTCTTTTCAGGTCTTGCTAGAGCCCTACATTGAACTCTCTCTCTCGCTCTCTCTCTCTCTCTCCCCTGTAATGATATCTCATAATTTCTCTTTTCTTCTCTCTTTTCAGGTCTTGCATGATCTCGTTTTCGTGACGATTTGCCCTTAATAGAAAATAAAGAAACCTGCAATTCAGTCGTTCAGTTGTTAATTAAATTATAACACACAGCCAAGTTGTATTATTGAATATAAAAATCAATTTTTATCACTTACCTTTATGATCACTCCGTCGAACATGAAACATAGTACCGTAGTGTCAAGTTCGGACTCAACTCTAGATATATTTCACTGACACGACGAATTCTATTTTTAATAAAGGAATTTTACTCGGAAGGCAGCATTTTTTCTCTGATGTAAAAGTGGTTTTCATTGCGATAATTCCTTTTCCTCGACAGAGAGAGAGGAGAGAGAGAGAGAGAGAGAGAGAGAGAGAGAGAGAGAATTCAGCAGTAATGAATTATTTCAAACGTAAAAGGCAAAATCCATCTAGGAGTGTAAAAGTTGTTTCCAATTGAATAACTCCTTTTATCCGAAAGGTCTTGGATGAGAGAGAGAGAGAGAGAGAGAGAGAGAGAGAGAGAGAGAATTCTTCGATAACAAATATAGTAAGTTAACTTGAAAGTTAAAATCGTTGCATAGACGAAAAAGCTATTTTCATTTGAATAACCCCTTATTTGAGAGAGAGAGAGAGAGAGAGAGAGAGAGAGAGCTCTTACACAAGGAAGCCAGGGTGTATGTACTACCTGCGCATGCTTGTCATAAGAGACTTGCCAAGTCATGCGACGCTGTGGAATGACGACCTGCTCTGGGGAATATGTTCGACACGAAGGCAATTTCACGGTCTTTGCTTGAACAGTGGTTCGATGGTTATCGTTTATGGATGTGGCATTTGTTCGTTTGTCGTTCGCATCGCATTAATTTCAAGCTTGGGGAAGTAATTGGGTTTCTGTATTAGATTCCTTCTCTTTCTCTGCACACACACACACACACACACACACACACACACACACACACATATATATATATATATACTATATATAGTATAAATAACTTGATCACGAAATATATAAAGCGTGATGCTTTGTATCAATAAAGGTGATGCCACGGAGGAAAATGAAAAGAACGAGAATTGCCCCAAGGAAAGGGGTCGTGTTGACGCAAAGATCTTGTCAATTCTCGTCTTTTCACTTTCCTCCGTGGCAATCAAACCTTAATGATATACATGACCATACATATATATAATATATAATAGTCATTATATATAATATAATGTATATTTAATATATTATATATAATATAAATATAGAATATATTGAAAGGAAGAGTGTATAAGAGAGTAGTGAGACCAGCTTTGATGTATGGATAGAGCAGAAACATGGACGGTAAAAAGAGTGCAAGAGAGGAACGGCTGCAGAAGAAAGTGTAGAAGCACAAAAGACCAGCTCCTGCAGAACAGTAAGCAACCTAAGCATTGCATGGATTGACTACAAGGAAGCCTGCGACATGATACCACACGCGTGGCTAATAGGATGCCTATAAATATATGGGGCAGAGGAAAACACAGTCACCTTCCTAAATAATGCTATGCTCAACTGGAATACAATACTTACAAGCTCTGGCATAAGAGCACCAGATGTAAACATCAGGAGAGGGATCTTTCAGGTCGACTCACTGTCTCCACTACTCTTCGTAGATGCAATGATTCCCATGACAAAAGTACTGCAGAAAGGAGGCAACAGAATTAGCCATGTGATGTTCATGGACGACATCAATTTTATGGTAAGATCATCAAAGAAATAGATACCCTAATCCAGACTGCAAGGATTGTGTGTGGGGACATCAGGGTGGAGTTTGAAATAGAAGAATGTGCCTTGGTCAACATACAAAAGGGCAAAGTGACAAGGACTGAAGGCATAGCTTCAAACGCGTAGATGAAACAGGATACAAATGCCTAGAAATAGTAGAAGGAGAGGGTATAAAACACCAAGAGATTAAGGACACTATCAGGAAAGAATATATGGAGAGACTTAAGGCGATACTCAAGTGATAGCTCAACGATAAAGATACGATGAAAGCCATAAACACATGGGCAGCACCAGTAATCAGATACGGCTCAGGTGCAGCGGAGTGGACGTAGTGTACTCCGCAGCATAGTCCAGAAAACTAGGAAACACATGACAATACAGAAAGCACTACACCCAGTAGCAAATACGGACAGAGGATACATAACACGAAGGTAAGAAGGGAGAGGACTACTAAGCATCGAGAGCAGAGCACCGGGGCAATATCTGAAAACCAGAGAAGACGAGTGACTCAAAAGAACATGGGAAGAAGGACTGATAAAAGTAGATAAAGACCCAAAAATACACAGAGACGGGAGAATGACAAACAGAAGAGAGGAATGGCACAACAAACCAATGCACGGACAGTACATTAGAAAGACTTAAGAACTGGCCAGCGATGAAACATGGCAATGGATACATAAGGGAGAACTCATGAAGGAAACAGAAGGAATGCTAACAGCAGCACAAGATCAGGCTCTAAGAACCGGATATGTTCAAAGAACGATAGATGGAAATAACTTCGCACCCTTATGCAGGAAGTTCAAAATGAAAAACGAGACCATAAACCTCATAACAAGCGAATGTCCGGCACTTTCACAGAACCAGAACAAAAAGAGGCATGATTCAGTAGCAAAAACCCTCCACTGAAGCCTGTGCAAGAAACACCAGCTACTTTGCAGTAATTAGTGGTACGAGCACCTACCTGAAGGAGTGATAAAAAACATTCAGGCAAAGATCCTTTGGGACTATGGTATCAAAACAGATAGGGTGATACGTGCAAATAGACCAGACATGACGTTGATTGACAAAATCAAGAAGAAAGTATCACACATCGATGTCGCAATACCATGGGATACCAGAGTAGATAAGAAAGAAAGAGAAACTATTGATAGATATCAAGACGTGAAAATAGAAATAAGAAAGATATGGGATATGCCAGTGGAAATTGTACCCATAATCACAGGAACACTAGGCACGATTCCAAAATCCCCGAAAAGGAACCTGGAAAAACTGGAGGCTGAAGTAACTCCAGGACTCATGCAAAAGACTGTGACCCTAGAAACAGAGCACATGGTAATAAAAGTGATGGATTCCCAAGGAGGCAGGATGCAACCCGGAACCCCACATTTAAAGCCCACCCAGTCGAATAGGATGAGTATGATAAAAAAATGAATGAATAAATAAAAGTTTTGCCTCTATATTATTATTATTATTATTATTATTATTATTATTATTATTATTATTATTATTATTATTAACAATCGAATAATACACTTCCATGTAAAAAGGCTGAGTAAAGAGAAGAGCAGGCAAGCCCTATTTGAATGAAAAAGCTTTACCTTTCATTTTGGAATGTAAATGTGATAATGATATTGTCCTCGAACTGGGGCATTTTCTGTTAATGAATTTCCGCTTTTGATGGTAAAGGTTTCGCTAATTAGTCTTTATTACTTTCCCTAAAGGAATCACCCTTCCCCCCCCTCCGTCTGTCTATCTGCTAGTCTCGTTTGTCTCATGTTATTTAACGTAATTATCTTTGTTGGTTTGTTTTTGTTATTAGTTTTTTTTGGGAAGTTTTTCGTAATTTTTCCTGTCGTTTTATGTTGGTTTGAATTCTTTGTTATTTTACAAATGCATATATATATATTCAATGTATATGTATGCGTGTATATTATATATATATATATATATATATATATATATATATCTATATATATATATATATATATATATATATATATATATATCTATATATATATACATATAAAATGAAAACCAAATAGTGATTACGTGAGTACTCTTCCAGTCCAACTTTATTGCTTAAGTTGCGGTTGACGGAGACTGTATTTTAATTATATCTTTAGCGACATTAATCCTTATTTCTTCTATGAGTGATTAAAACATTTGAAGGATGAAATATCATGAATTGATATTCTTTGTGCACTTTCTTTAAGGAACAATACTCCTGATACTCTGGTTAATGTTAAGAAATTCACAGTCTCGTGAAGAACAATCTGTTATAAAAAGATCTACAATTAGTAATATACTTTAAAATATAATTAGGGATTTTAATAACTCTTGTTAATTTTACAATTTGGCATTTACAAGAGATACACTATTTTCTTCGCATTCTATGCAATGCTGTTATTGTTAGTGTTTCTGTAAATTTACAATTATTATTTTGCTCTGGACTTAACAATCATAGTGCAGTTTTATTGCGAAATGAAATACTTCCATTAAGTACCATAATAATAAACACCAATATATACCTAGAATGTTTTTCTATATATAGACTCCGGTATATGCTCATATAAACTGAAAGAAACTATAGATACTTTCATTTTTGCTACTGGCTCTGTTGATATGTTATAATATTTGTAAGGAACGTGCCTACTTTTTTTTATCAGCTAAAGTAAAGTAAAAATAATAATTCGAATCTATTCTCCTAAGAAATCCGATGACGACTGACAGGAGGATCATAGAATGAAAATCAAAGACGAGTCGGAATCATCTTTTAATCCCAGCCAAGGATAAAAAAAATCAGGCTTAATCTTTTCGGTAACATGATATTATTGCGTCCGATATCCGAACGATATCGCAAGATAAAAATTTCCTGTTGGAGGAAGAAATGTGGAGTCGGAGGAGACAGTGAATTAAAAAAAAGAGAGAGAGAGAGAGGGGGGGGGGGGGGGGGGGGGGGGGGGTGGGGGGGGGGGTGGGGGGGGGGGGGGGGGGGGGGAGAGGTCTTCGTAATATCAGAACTTTTTGAGTATTGGTTCGAAATAATTTCCCTTTTGCAAGCACTCAACGATTTGAGAGAAGTAAATTATTATAGCAGTTATGAAGTGAATTAAAAGAGAGAGAGCAGAGAGAGAGAGAGAGAGAGAGAGAGGAGAGGAGAGAGAAGGAATGAACGAGAGAGAGAAGAGAGAGAGAGAGAGAGAAGGTTTCGTAATATCAGAAATTTTTGAAATTGGTTGAAATATTTCCCTTCTGGCGAAGATTTGAGAGAAGCAGATTGTTATAGCAGTTATGAAGTGAAATAAAGTGAGAGAGAGAGAGATAGATAGATAGAGAGAGAGAGAGAGAGAGAGAGAGAGAGGGTCTTCGTAATATCAGAACTTTTTGAGTATTGGTTCGAAATAATTTCCCTTTTGAAGGACTCAAAGATTTGAAAGGAGTAGATTATTATAGCAGTTATGAAGTGAATTAAAAGAGAGAGAGAGAGAGAGAGAGAGAGAAGAGAGATGAGAGATGAGAGAGAGAGGAGAGAGAGAGAGAGAGAGAGAGAAGTCTTCGTAATATCAGAACGTTTTGAAAATTGGTTCGAAATATTTTCCCTTTTGCAAGATTTGAGAGAAGCAGATTGATATAGCAGTTATGAGTGAAAGAGTGAGAGAGAGATAGAGAGATGAGAGAGAGAGAGAGAGAGAGAGAGAGAGAGAGAGAGAAGGTCTTCGTAATATCAGAACTTTTTAAAAATTGGTTCGAAATATTTTCCCTTTTGCAAGATTTGAGAGAAACAGATTATTATAGCAGTTATGAAGTGAAATAAAGTGAGAGAGAGAGAGAGAGAGAGAGAGAGAGAGAGAGAGAGAGAGAGAGAAAGCGAAGGTCTTCGTGATATCAGAATTTTTTGAAAACTGGTTCGAAATATTTTCCCTTTTGTAAGATTTGAGAGAAGCAGAGATTATTATAGCAGTTATGAAGTGAAATAAAGTGAGAGAGAGAGAGAGAGAGAGAGAGAGAGAGAGAGAGAGAGAGAGAGAGAGAGAGAGAGAGAAGGTCTTCATAATATCAGAACGTTTTGAAAATTGGTTCGAAATATTTTCCCTTTTGCAAGATTTGAGAGAAGCAGATTATCATAGCAGTTATGAAGTGAAATAAAGAGAGAGAGAGAGAGAGAGAGAGAGAGAGAGAGAGAGAGAGAGAGAGAGAGAGAGAGATCTATGTTACATTTAGGTCTTATCTTTAACCACATACATATGAAGTTCATATTATCAAAAAATTGAATGAAGGGACGTCTATCTGTCAGAGACTAAAAACTTGACTTTTGAATTTATCGAATAAAGTTGAAGACATTGCGTCACAATAACCATGGTCATATATTCCTAGGCATATTTGCTTCATACTGTTGTTCTGATGCTTTGCAATTTTTGAAGTTCTATTCTCAAAATTATGGAATTTGTAGATCAAAATCCGAAGGAAAATGCGATAAAAAATTGCTCAGTAGCATTTAGAAGTATAGAAAACACATATTTCGTGATCTAGGTATACGCCAGAGCTCAGTTGTTTGGTATAATGAAGACACTAACAGTATATTTAATTTAGGGATCTTTGTTTCGACAGAGCGCAATTTTGTTTCGTTTCAAATCGTTTAGTCTGACCGGGTGCAAAGGTCCTTTAACACCTCGGTAAACCTACAGAACGATTTTAGGCATACGTCCGTTCCGAGAATAGGCCAACCTAGTAAAAACCCTCCGTCAGACTTAGTCGTTTTATGTAACATTTCGTTTTAGTCGTTTTTTGTAACATTTCGATAGAAAACGATCAGGATTATTTGCTGCAACCTGTGGAAGTGGAAAGTCAACAGTGTAAGATATTTCGTAACAAATATTAACCTTGACCTGTGAAAAAGATTTCCACAATTTCCGCTTACCCTCGCGACCAATGGAAAAGGAGAGTTAGGAAAAGATTTTGAAAACATTGAGAGAAAGCTCAAGATCTTGATAAAGTGTTCGCCACGGAGTTAAGCTTGATATATTTTTGGGGGGAGCCTGCGCTGGTTTCCGGGGAATTCGTTTCGGTATGTGAGTGATTGTTCGTTCTGGGTAACCTTTTTGATGGGTTGGTCTGTATTCATGCATTCAAAAATTTTCATATATCCTCCTTCGATTGCTTTTGTATTCAGTAATCATATATGCATGCATAATGCAAACATGGATATAGTAGACTATTGTCTCTAGAATTCAGAATATACATCTTGACTTGCACGTTCCTTGCATACATACATACATACATATATATATATATATATATATATATATATATATATATATATATATATATATATATATATATATATATGTATATATATATATGTGTGTGTGTGTGTGTGTGTGTGTGTGTACGTACGTATGATATAAGTAAAACTCACAGGGAAGTAATCATCAGATATGTACTAAGCTTTTTTGCTTGTTTATTCACACATACACTATATGTGTATATATATATATATATCATATATATATATATATATATATATATATATATATATATATATTTATATATGACATATATATATATATATATATATATATATATATATATATAAACAAACATATCTATATATATATATATATATAATATATATATATATATATATATATATGTGTGTATATATATATATATATATATATATATATATATATATATATATATATATATATATATATATATATATATATATATACCTGTGTTTGAAAATGTATGACAGAATTGAAAAGTATCAGATAGAGGGTAAGAATCAGTAATGCCGTTGAAAATCTAAAATTGAAAGGAGGAATATATGAAGTTTCAACTACTTCCATTGAAATGCCAGTTAAAAAATATCAATCACGATCATTTACTATTATTTTTTTTTTGTTCTGCAACTTACTCTTTGAAGGGAATATTTCTATCCTCCCTGTATCCAAGCAGAGTCCTGTTGCAAAATTACAAAATTGCGTGATAAACGTTAATGGCAACCGGAAAAGCAATCTGAAATTTTAACTTCCATTAAAAATACTCGACGAAAAACCATTATTTTTTTTAAACAATCGTATTCGAATTTATGGTTAGGTGAATAATGAACAGTTACTGTTCCAGTTTGAAAAATGCGCGAATTGTTCAAAGTAACCAAAAAATATTTTGCTATTTTCATAAGTACTTGCATACTTACATAGGTTTGTTTTAGCAAATATTTCTATGCAGTATATTGGAAATGTGAATAGCCGGGGCATGTTGACGTGTGGACATTTCGTAATTGAATTTCATGAGACTTCAGTGCGTTGATCTGCCAAAAGCCCTTGCAGGTACCAAGCCTCAGAATTTAAAGTTCAACAGGAAAAAAAAAGCAATTTCTTCCCTGGTTGTAATCACAAATTCACAAGACCACCGTGTATGTGTGTTTGTATGGTTTGATTACGTTGTGTGGAACCAGTGGTTATTTAGCAACGGGACCAACATATTGATGTGACTTCCGAACCACGTCGAGAGTGAACTTCTATCACTAGCAATACACACCTCTGACCTCTCAGTGGAATTACCCGTGAATCGAACTCGCGGCCACCTTGATAGCTCACCAACACTATACCGACCACGCCACTGAGGAGCTCCACTGTGTATGGAAACACCTCTTGACAATAGAACTGACAACGAGTATTCCTTTTAAATGTTACTGGGAACTGCGTTGGTATGCAGCGTATTATCTTATACTCTAAGGAATTGTCTCCCAGAATGAAAGGATACTGAATGTAAAACTGAAATCCAGGTGTATGAAGAAAAAAATAACAAAACAAATATTATATGTATATAATAAAAGAAGAAGTTGATGTGTCGGTGAATAACATTGTATCAGCTTTCCTGGCTTGGAGACAGAAAGCACCTAGTGATAGCCTACCTCGAAGAAAGAAATGCTGAGTGTGCATTTGTGAGGTGGAAGCCTCTACAGTCAGTTGCTAGGGGGCTCTAAGGCGTGGCTGAGGATTGTGCGTTTGTGTGTGTAATGAGGGGCGTGATACTTTTAGTGAAAAAGTCACACGCTCCAGAGGCAAGGCAAGAGACGGTTTGGAGGACATTAGGTGCTGGTACAGACCCATCAAAGAGGTATGGCACATATTTAAATGACTTAGGAACAATGGCCTTTGAAAAGAGAAAAGTGTGAAGTGTATACATTTATTTACATTCCTAATGTCTGGTTGGGAAATATAATAGATATGTCTCTGTTTTCAGATGTGTCCCATGTTATTATTCTAGAGACGGGATCTTTCCAACGAACTCGACTGCCTATATCGAAAATGTAATGGTTGACAGCTTTGAGTTTAGTGTGATTACTTAGACTAATTCAGGAGAGTAGAATGATAATTTACAGTTCTTTTTGTGGGTCAGACTTAGTTCTTAACATGACCCTTTTTAGTCACTTTGTTCCATTTTGTGTTCATCTAGTTTGGGAAACAAATAGTATATTTTTGTATTTACGTGAACTCATTAGCCTAGTTTGATATTGCTTGCAGAGAGAGACCGGCCAGCTACTGAAAGGTAAGAGTTGCCACTTGCGTAGTTTTTGAGGGGTATATATACTAGGGGGACATATATATATATATATACTATATATATATAGTATATATATATATATATATATATATATATATATATATATATATATATATATATATATAAACATGTATATATGTATATATACATTTAAGCGATAATAGAATTGGCGCGATCGACAGACGCGAACCCATCGACCTCTCATTCAGGAGGCGGGGTTGTTTGGGGCTTCACTGCCAGTCCTGGAATTGAGAGGTCGATGGTTCGCGTCTGTCGATCGCCAATTCTATTATCGCTTAATAAATTCCCCTCGGTTAAACATATATGAAAATATATTAATTCGAGGTAGAGCGAATTAGATATTAAGGACATATGTAGTTCGATGTATATATATATATATATATATATATATATATATATATATATATATATATATATATATATATATATATATACATATATAGATATATATATATATATATATATATATATATATATATATATATATATATATATATCAGTGCGTGTGTGTTCTTATGTATGTATGGTATGTATGTATTTAAATTTGTGTCCTCTATTATTTCCAACGAGTCCTTCCCTCGAGGAAAAATATGCTGTTTTCCTCTCCGGCGAAGAAGCTGAATTTAAAGCAACATCTCTTTTTTTGTAGTTTTGCGAGTTGGCCATAGGAAATATTAGACCAAACAATCTGTGAACAATTATGGCACGAACTTTGACCTCTGACAAGTATTTTGTATTAAAACCATAAGGTCTTATATAAAATGTCCATGATGATTTGGCATATAATCAAAGGATTATTTTCGTATGTTTGTCTGAAAAGCATGACTAAATTTTAGCATATAAGGCCTATGTGTGCTCAATTCCCCTCCATTATTGTGGAATGATGTCGCTAGCCTCAGGAACTCTTACAATTCCCCTCCATTATTGTGGAATGATGTCGCTAGACTCAGGAACTCTTACAATTCTCCTCCATTATTGTGGAATGATGTCGCTAGCCTCAGGAGCTCTTACAATTCCCCTCCATTATTGTGGAATGATGTCGCTAGCCTCAGGAGCTCTTACAATTCCCCTCCATTATTGTGGAATGATGTCGCTAGCCTCAGGAGCTCTTACAATTCCCCTCCATTATTGTGGAATGATGTCGCTAGCCTCAGGAGCTCTTACAATTCCTCTCCATTATTGTGGAATTATGTCACTAGCCTCAGGAGCTCTTACAATTCCCCTTCATTATTGTGGAATGATGTCGCTAGTCTCAGGAGGTCTTACAATTCCCCTCCATTATTGTGGAATGATGTCACTAGTCTCAGGAGCTCTTACAATTCCCCTCCATTATTGTGGAATGATGTCACTAGTCTCAGGAGGTCTTACAATGCCCCTCCATTATTGTGGAATGATGTCGCTAGCCTCAGGAACTCTTACAATTCTCCTCCATTATTGTGGAATGATGTCGTTAGCCTCAGGAGTTCTTACAATTCCCCTCCATTATTGTGGAATGATGTCGCTAGTCTCAGAAGGTCTTACAATTCCCCTTCATTATTGTAGAATGATGTCGCTAGCCTCAGGAGCTCTTACAATTCCCCTCCATTATTGTGGAATGATGTCGCTAGCCTCAGGAACTCTTACAATTCCCCTCCATTATTGTGGAATGATGTCGCTAGTCTCAGGAGCTCTTACAATTCCCCTCCATTATTGTGGAATGATGTGCTAGCCTCAGGAGTGCTCTTTACAATTCCCCTCCATTATTGTGGAATGATGTCGCTAGCCTCAGGAGCTCTTACAATTCCCCTCCATTATTGTGGAATGATGTCGCTAGCCTCAGGAGCTCTTACAATTCCCCTCCATTATTGTGGAATGATGTCGCTAGCCTCAGGAGCTCTTACAATTCCTCTCCATTATTGTGGAATTATGTCACTAGCCTCAGGAGCTCTTACAATGCCCCTTCATTATTGTGGAATGATGTCACTAGTCTCAGGAACTCTTACAATTCCCCTCCATTATTATGGAATGATGTCGCTAGCCTCAGGAGTTCTTACAATTCCCCTCCAATATTGTGGAATGATGTCACTAGCCTCAGGAGCTCTTACAATTCCCCTCCATTATTGTGGAATGATGTCGCTAGCCTCAGGAGTTCTTACATTTCCCCTCCAATATTGTGGAATGATGTCGCTAGCCTCAGGAGTTCTTACAATTCCCCTCCATTATTGTGGAATGATGTCGCTAGCTTCAGGAGCTCTTACAATTCCCCTCCGTTATTGTGGAATGATGTTGCTAGCCTCAGGAGCTCTTACAATTCCCCCCATTATTGTGGAATGATGTCGCTAGCCTCAGGAACTCTTACAGTTCCCCTCCATTATTGTGGAATGATGTTGCTAGTCTCAGGACTTATCTTCCTACTAATCACCAGGTACTGTCGGTCTAAAAAACTCGTGGCAGAGTTTCATAATTTTTCGTTCACCTGCCTGACGCACGATTCATGCCTTATTTATCTATTTTTCTTTTCAAAGATGGAAGAAATCATGTGTAATGACGGTAAAAACAGTCACTGGTATCTTTAGAACATTATGTTATGTTATTGTGTAAATATTTTCCATATAGCAAAATTGACATGAACGAAACGAAGTGATAAAAAACGTCATATCGCAACCTTAGATATACATTACCAAATAGATAGGAGACACCTATCACTAGTAGTATCGCATAAACATAGTCCTTAAATTATATTATCATTTCAATATTAAGTTGAAGGTAGTTAATTATTCCATTTGTTAAATTTTACAGAAAACATTGGAATCTCACAAAATGCTATCAAATTTAAAAAAAAAAAAAAAAAACGGTATCTTAACAGTGTGAACCAGGCGACCTCACTCTATTGCTTTTGATGTTATGTGCACGGGAATCTAATGTCAATGTGTCATTGAAGCATCCCTCGATGAGGGAGAGAATTATTGCACTGCATTCGGTGCAAGTTCCTGTTGGAGAGATATCAAGAAAGCTTATTAAATCGGAGAGAATCATACATAGATGAATAAAATTGTTTAAAGAACGGCAAAATTTAGAACATGGGCCTAGAGGTGGAACACCTCGAAACACCACATGAGATCAAGACAATACAGTAGTGTAAATGTTGCTGAGCAACATTCATTTGTGAACTTTGAATTCTAGTGCCTCGTCACGACATTGCTGAACCAGCAATCATAACTAGCTCTACGCTTATGACTGGTGTCTGATGAAGACTTTAGATGGAGAGGAAGAGATTTTTAAATCTATACTTGAAGTCTTTGATAGTTGTCTAATGAATAAGTCTAATGAATAAGCAAACTTATCTTTGATGGATGTGAGATTCTGTTAGGCTTACTCTTTTCTTTCTTTTTTTATCGGTGGCCAGTGAATACCACGGACAGGGAGGGAAACGGTTTTAATGATGCATGCATTTTTTTTCTTCAAAACCTAAAGAATACTTTTTATTGGGAGATACTTTATGAACATCGGCCTAATCCTTCCATCACTCCTATACGCCACCTCCGCTCTCTTCTACATCTCAGGCGGCTCGGTCTGACTTCTCGGCTCTCGCTATGAACTTCATCGCGTGAAAACATCACTAATGATAACGGTTATTTTAAAATTCCCCGCACCGACAACGGACGCCTTAAAATGCATGTTTATAAAATATTTTCTGTTCAAAGAAACTTTATCTTTCATTCCACAAAATATATGCATACACTCGTGTTACACCCTGTAGCCGTCAAAGAGCAACCCTTGATTAAAGCAGTAGGTTTTTTCTTGAAAAAAAAAAAAAAAAAAAAAAACATGAAATAGACTTAAACGAAAACGTCACCTTTCATATTTCTTATCCTTTCAGCTATTTATAATATGCTTATGGTAGTAGGTTCCTAGTAGGTAATACATGTGCAACTAATTTGAATAATTTCTATTTAGAAGAAATGAATAGCTACAAAATGATCAACCTAAGAAAGCTTTAATGAAAGTAAGCCTTTCTTAATGTATTCGTTGTTAGTTTTGACTCCCACAGCTTTCCAAGGTGTCCAAATGAAACAGGATGATATGCAAGGAATTCGATAAAGAAAAAAAAATAATAAGACTGAATTATATTCGTTTGATTTTTTTATGATTGCTTTTTGACTTTGAATAGCAAGGTCTGAGTTAATTATGCTAAGCAATTATGAAAAGGATAAGAAGAAAGGAGAACATGGCTAATAAAACACAAGAATAACGGGAATAGTCAAATAAAGCAGATTAATATATATATATATATTATATATATATATATATATATATAAATAAATATATATATATATATATATTGTCGATTTAAATATTCATTAATATTACGTATCCGAGATAGTATACTGCTAAAAATAGACCTAGGCAAATCATGTGGGAAAATCAGAAGTCCAATTTAGGCCCACTAAATGTGTCATGCAAATTATTTTATTGATCAAAGGACAAAATTAGTTTAACTAAACATCGTTTTCAAAGAATGTTAGCGCCTTGTTGTATTATTTATCGGCTGTAGGAGACGAAATGACAACATTCCAGTGCAGTACGATACGTTGAGTCAAGACTCGAGCGACAGCAAAGCCAACTTCAAAATCTTCGGTATGTAGTCACGAAGCTAGAGTTGAGAATAAAATTAGAAATCGTGGACCCATCGGTATATATTTTCCTTACTTTGCAAAATAATTATCTTTAATACATTGAATAAGTACTCAGTTCTAATGTAATTTATTTCAAGTATAGCACCTTTGAAAGAAAATGTTATTTATTGTTAAGTAAATAATCTGGCACCTGCATATGGCAATATTTCCATAACGAACAATGAATTAAGAAACTACGCCAATTCTTCCCTACCTGTATCATGGAAGGCTTAAAGTGGTTTAATTGAAACATGCCTTATAAATGATAAGAGAAAACCAGTACTGTATATACCACTGCCATGTTCTCCTTTTATGCCACAGAGTCCGTGAATATGGGATTGAATGATTGATTGGGTTTATATGTGTTATCTGACATGGCTCTACAAGGGAAAGCCGAGTATCGTCAGTGCGACGGTAGCATTTATCAAACCTCACATCTGTTTCTTATCTGAATTTGAACCACACAGGAGAAAAGTGCCACCTTGGCCGGGACCTTATATGGAAATTTCCCAGTCTCGTCGTGTGAGTTTTGCAATAAAATTATTAAACCATCTCCGATTTTTAGAGCGCCTCAGTGGCGTGATCGTTATGGTCTTGGCCTGCCACCTCTGTGGCTGCAAGTTCGATTCTCGGTCATTCTACTGAGGGGTTAGAAATGTGTATTTCTGGTGATAGAAGTTTGCTCTCGAGTTGGTTCGGAAGTCACGTAAAGCCGTTAGACCCGTTGCTGAATAACCACTGGTTCCATGCAACTTAAAAACACCATATAAGCAAGCATATCCGATTTTGTTCTTTTTGAGATCAAATTAGGGGTAAATTTACTTCAAAAATTTTTAGCGTTGAAGGATGTGAAGCCACACATAGTGCATAAAAATTAGAATGAGTTTTGTTGTGATCACCTTTGTTGTACTCAACAAATGTAAGGTATTTATTCGCTCCGCTAAGTTTCACATGAGGTCAACATGAACAAAAAAACAAAATCTGTGTATTTTCATTTTTTCTTTTTTACACCCACATCTACCCTGGAGATCTGTCCGTGAATTGCTAATAAACTAGAAGGCGCATCTCGCGAAAGTTGCAGATGCTAAATAATTCCCCCGTTCTCCAAAGGTAATTTTCATCTGCTCTGCAAATTGAACTCTCGCCTTCTTCATTCTTTTCCCCCCCGTTAGTTTACCAAGAATAATTGCATCTTCTTTCCAGTTTCGCTATCTTTTCGGCGAGTAACCTCGAACTATTTTTTTTTTTATTCTGTGGCATTATTTTACTTTGCTTTTGTATTGTGGACCTGTTGAGGGCACTATTATCTTTTGCAAAATGTTTATGGAAGCATTATATATATATATATCTATATATATATATATATATATATATATATATATATATATATATATCTATACATACATACATATGTGTGTGTATGTATGTATATTTATTAGGGCTAGTGCCTTGTTTGATAAGGCGCCCTATGAGGTAATGTTAGACTTGCGATAATCTATACGCTAAGTCGGTTGGTATTGCACTTCCATCTTCAATTGAAGTGTCTGGGGTTTTGTAGATCACTTACGAAGTCGGTATTATCTTTACGACGAGTGTTAAACTCATGGTTCGGTGAGGTTCTTGTAGAAAACACGAAATATAAAAAATTATATATTCTTCTGAAGTTTTACATGGTGAAGATCAGGTATGATTGTACAAGTCTTCTAATAACGATAGCTTGATCGCTTCTGCCAATGATGATGGCTAATCCTATTCCTCTACATGATAAAGCTTAGGTAAAGAGGTACAGGTCTTCTAATGACGATAGCTAACTCTGTTCTCCTGTCTACCATCTCTGTTACAAGTTATGAAGGAGCAGACAGTAGTTCGAACATATGAACATACATACAAATGACATAGTTTCATACGAACACACAATCAAATGAGACACGCTACAGATCACGTAGGCCGTTTGAATCAATAGGTCGGGGTAGTTTGTCTCAAGCAGGGAGCTTGGACTGTTTCAAAACAAATGAATGACCACAGATGACGGCATGTCAACTTAGCCTACATACTTATTGTATACGTCATCTTTAGCGTCTCTAGTCTGATCACATTCCTGCAAGCAATCTAGTCTTTTATATATATGGACTAACATTCCATATTTTTATTATGTAAACACTTACATTATGCTCGGTCCAGCTACCAAAAGGCCAACTACTGAATATTACTCAAACTTGACTTGCATTTGACTTATAGGAGTGTGATACAGACACTATGTGAATATATATATATAAGTGAATAAAAATTCATTGTGTACATGAATTGATTCAAGTAATAAAATATAAAACAATGATATTGGTAAATAATAGTGATCACGTGATATATAATGATACAGTTTTTCACTTCATCTCTTTAAGATACTTATGCTACAGAAAATACTAAATGTATCTGATAATTGCATAGAATGAAGATTAACATGATAAAAATCATATTTTAACTGATAAAAATTTCATATATGAATTGATAAAATTATTAATGTTTATGCTGATTGATTCGTTGATTTTTATGCTAAATGTTATATATCTGATTCATTAATTCATATACTAACTCATAAATAACTGCAGATATTGGTAAGATAAAAGTTAACAGATTGATTATAGGCTACCTGATCTGTTTATACATATGTATATGGATTCATATAATTATGATTAATATATATGCACTTTAAATAGATTCCTATTGCGTACACGCAAAGATATATTTCGATTCCGTTATTTATGATCATTTATATAAGAGATTCCTATTGCGTACACGCAAAGATATATTTAGATTCTGTTATTTATGATCAATTATATTATAGGATACATGATACTTTATATATATAGGATACATGACCAGGGGTTTATACTACTTCACTTTTAACTAGCTTTCGAACCACTTTTCGTCCATTACACAGTTCCAGACAACCACCTTTAGCCAAATGAAACGGCCTTTTTCAATGGTTAAAACAAGGGGAAAATTTGCCTGGGCGGGTCCAACGTTCCATTTTGCGCTCATACTTATTCTCTGCATCCTAAGCTACACGATTACGTTCGCGATGAATAGATCATCCAGCACGAGTCCTTCGCCAGCAAAGTAGAGTTGAATATCCTTCGGGTCGTAATTGTCGGAAGTATGTCCCATTCGTAGTCGATTCCGACAGCCGCCGGAGCATTCCGCATTAAAACGAGATTAACGACGAGATACGGTGTCGGTCGAAGAAGTCCATGAAATTCCTTTCACATTGTAGGCGGTTGTTACTCGACTGTAGTCGTCCGCTGCGACGAACGATTTTTTGAAGTTGCGATGTGAAACTCTCGTACTGCAGGATACTGTAACCAGGTTCCATTAATCAGCCTGCAAGTAAATTATACTTGTCACAAGGGCAAAAGTAAATTCAGACGACATCCAAATACAGGGGAGGGAAGAGAGCCATTTAGACCAGACTTAACCCACATGAATTCGCTGATATTTTGGAATTCAAAAGAGTCCGCTGTACAAACTTTTTTTATCCATGGCATTAACAATGAGTGAACCTATCCAGGTCTATGATGACTGTAAAAATATCCATAATTATAAAAAATAAACAGATATTCAATACGAATCCCAAAGAAAATTCGATATTACTGGTAGTAAGTTACTAGACAAAGAAGTGGAAAATGGAGCTATTTGTAAGATTGCCAGGCAGCATAAGAGTCAAAGAGAATATTAATCATGATTCTATGTGCCCTAACAAAAGTTTCATATTCAATTTTCTCGTGCGCATCCTCTGAGGTTAATTTTTTTAAAAACTTTATTAATAGGTAGGAGATGCAACGAAAAAAATCACTATGTAACTAATTTCTAAATAAACTTGGGTTTTTTTCAAGAAAATGTGAAACATTTTTCCCATGAATGTTTACTTGAAAATTTGTAATAGGCTAATGTTGCAAGTAAATATTTCATATATACATATCTTGATACTTCTAATGTCTATGAGGTTCAGAAAAAATTAATTCATTTTGTTGTTATAGAAATTCTATTTGCTTATATTGTTTTCATTAATTTTAAAAAATGATTACAAACTCCTTAGTTGCATTGCGCATACCGATGACACCTTGTACTTTAACGTCTGCCTTGGCCCCATGAAGAAGTCCGGGCAAGCATTCCCTTTCTCCAGTCAAATCTGCTTTTGCAAGCGCGAGATGAAGCCTGTGCAAGCAGATATTTGAGGTTAAAGGAATCACTGCTGATACGGCAAACGCGACAGACCTTCTAGAACTGATGACGTCGTCACCAGCTTAAGAGTTACGTTACTTGCTGTAAGAGATACGACTTTAGGATAAATTTATTATCTTTAATACTCGACCCACGACAAAGAATGTCTGAAAAAAAAAAAAACAGTACCAAAATTGAACAATATATTAGTTTCATGTTTGGAAATCTGCATAATTGTAATTATGTTAAATTAAATATTCAAACTATATGAAAAAGGTTTCCATACAAATTCTATATATATTATTAGCCCTGTATAAGATTCATATAGGATTATTCCATAGATAAGATTTTCACTTCTAGACTTCCTGACTTAATTTAAAATCTCTTTTATTTTATTTTATTTATTTTATTTATTATTATTTTATTTTTATTTATTTATTTATTTAATTTTTTTTTTCATTGACTACGAATATAAAATCACCGGGACAGACATTATGTCAGTAGATTTTGGATATGTGTTTGAACTTTTAGCTTATTTGTCATTACTAAAGCGTTAAGTTAGAGTTCAAATCTTTACGCATATATTTGGATATTTAATTATCTATGGTTACGTTTTGCTTATTGATTTTATCGTGATTCCTTTTTTATTATAATTTGTAACCCTTCCGACTTCTTACGGAGTGTATTATATTGACTCCACTTGTATCCATATTTATTTTATTTTTTTTATATTTATTTATTTATATATTTTTTTATATTATATTTGATAAATTAATGGTTGGCTTGAATATGTGGAAAAAGTGTTCTAGCGGCGACACGTATAAGGCTACTTGCGGCATCAATTCTATAGATACAAGATATAAATGATAAAGGTATTTAAAACCGCGAGAACCGCTATAATCCAGTTCGGATCCAACATCACGAGTTGTAACTCGTAAGACATTGACACTTCCTATTTAATTATCAGTTATTCTACCAAACCGATTGACTGGGTGATAAATATTTATTGTTTTCTTATAGATAGGAATTCACACAACGTGTTAAGGAGATTATTTTTGATTTACACCACCCGAGTCACAGATTATTATGTGTTGAATTCTATGTTTACTGATTTAGCACTCATAAATATTCCTAACGCACTCAATTGCGGTGTTTGTTTTTTGGTGCTATTAATTCTATATAACGTGTCAAGGAACTATTAACACTAAGAAGTGTTTATTCCCTCTGTCAGACTCGTAATTCTGTTAATAATTCTACGTATATTCTTTCAAGGATTGATTTGGCACAGGATAGGCTCCTAAACTGACAGGTGTCTTAGTGTATCCCTTGTTTTCATGACACGTGTTACAATCAGTTATGTGCTTTTTATATCTGTAAGCATTGTAGGCCAGTAAAATAGTGATTTGGCTTTCTGTGACATAGGAGGGAACCCTGGATGACGGAATGCAACCAGTTTATGACGATTGGTATGAGAGAGATTATTACTACTACCTGGTCGTTAGTCCTCTGCTGTGTTCTTCGGGTTTTCCTCGTCACGGTCCTACATATAATATTACATTTGATTACATTATTCTGATACACATACTTTAAATATATTTTTGCTTTAGGGTTTCTGCTCGAAGTGTTTATTGGTTTGCTTAGCCGCTGACCTTGTTTCCGTTCGAAGTGTTTATTGTTTGGTGTTTATTGTTTTGCTTATCACTGTTGACACTTGCTTTGTTCAGTTTGTAACAGTTCTGCGCTCCAACCCAGATATTCAATGGTCGCGATCTCTTGGGTTAAGGAATTTTCTTGTTTAGATACGGTTTTAACAATAGGCACGGATGTTTCTATATCTTTTAGTCTAATTAATGGTTCTTTGCTGTATGGTGCGGGATTGCGGGATAATGCGTCAGCTATGATATTTGCTTTCCCAGGTAGATATCTTATCTTGGCTCCAAAGACCTGAATGATCATTTGTCACCGAGTTCCTTTTGGACTGTGATTAAAGCCTTTGAAAAACTCGGTAAAGGACTCATGTTCAGTAAGGACTTTATCAGGATAGCCATAGATTATGAACTTAAAACGTACTAGTGAGTTAAAGATACCTAGCCCTTCCTTGCTTATTACTGCATATTTACTTTCAGAGGGCTTTAGTTTACGTGAATAAAAAGCTTATAGGAAAGAACTGTTTATCCATATTGCTGAAGTAGTATCCCTCTTACCCCTTGGTCTGAGGCGTCTGTTGCAATAAAAAAAAAATTCCTTATTTAAATCAGGGATTTTTAAGTTAGGTGAGCTGCATTATTCCGCTTTTAAGATATCGAACGCCTGTTGATGCTTTTTAGACCATAATAAATCTACGCTCTTCTTCGTAAGATCTGTTAAAGGAGCTGTCATGATTGAAGAGTTACATATTTACATACGATTGTAATACCCACTACAGCGCAAAAGTGCTGTATTTCCCTTTTACGTTAATAGGTACCGGAAGTTATGAATAGCCGACACCTTACCATGGACTACTTTAAGACCTTGACTAGACGCATAAAACCTAGATAAACTATGTTTTCGGTTTTTTAAAAACTCACATTTAGATATTTTACTCTGAGATTACTTGTCTTTGTCTCTGTAGCACTAGCTCTAGTTTATGTGAATGTACTTCTAAGGTATTAGAAAAGATTACAAGATCATCCATATAGGCATGTAGGGTATCCCCTAAAAGTCTCCAAACACTATATTGTAATTGGGGCGCAACGTAAGCCGGAGGCATACGTAAAAATTGATAATGTCCCCTGAGTGTGCTGAAAACGGTGTATGAGGTACAATCACTTAGGTAATGGTATCTGGTTAAAGGATTAAAGTAAGTCCAAGTTGGTGAAAAAAAATTTATTCTAACCTAACAGAGATAAGATGTCGTCGGTACATGGCACTGGAAACTATCGGGAGTCGTTTCCTTGTTTAAGCGACAGAAATCTACGCAGATACGCCAAGTCCGATCTTTTATGACATGACGTTTGAGGGAAAAATTATATGGGCTATTTGATTTCCTAATGACTCCTATTACTAACATTTTTCAACTTCGTCATTTATCTCTATTTTGAAATTCCATTGAGAGTCTATACGAAGGTACGTATATAGCTTTATGTTTGTCCTTAGACCGTATTTTGTGTTAAATTACATCCGTTTTTTTTTTTCCCAGAGATCACTCGCTAAGTGGAAAAACTTCCTGGTATTCAGGTAAAAGATAAAAAAAATTTCTGCTGAATCACCTCTGCTTGGATGACTTTACGGATATTACTTTAGATAGATTATCAGAGAGATTCATCCACGACTGGTTGGGCGTGATTAAAAATTAGCAACAATAAAAAATGCGATATTTATAACTTCCGTATCCACGATATGTATACTTTTTAGGGCTTTGTTCGCGGAAACCGTTATATTTCAGAGTGTCGGGAAGGATTAAAATTTCATTTCCCAGCAAAGTCTTTTTACACGCACTAAGACATTCGAGGGTGCATGCTTCTCGAGATTTTGCGTGCAAATTGCGACTGCGGTTGTGGGAGAATTCTGTTGGGTCATTTGAACAATGTTACGATTTATGAGACAAATGATTTGTTCTTTTATATAAGTTATTATTTGATTAACTGTCTCATTTTTGTTCAAACGGATTTTAATATGTTTGAAGGTTTATAGGATTTCCCTTTGATAAACACGCCTTTATTGCAGGATGTAAGATAATATTTTGTATACCCCTAGATGAATCTTACAATTACACTAGATACAGATCAATGTTTTTTATAACTATAGAGGTATCTGTAAGCGCTCGCTTATCCGGACTTCTCATTAGAGAAGTTCGAACAACAGACGGTGAGTCGTAAATACAGGATATTAGTCTACTAAAGAAATAAACAAGATATTCTAATTTTTACGGCGCGTACAGTCGGGCTTTATCCACCACTACTTATAATAACTTACGTATTAAAAAAAAAAAAACGAAAACCTGCTCTGATTACCTTATACGGTCGTGTGTTTCATAGGAAAAATCCTTTTTAATTCAAAAAGATATCGGTATGTATGAACCAACATCGCTTTTCCCCACTCTGCTAGAGTCGCTTATTGTGTGGAATTTGCTATGCTTTGAACACTTCGGCAGTTTTTTGACTGACCTTGACCGCTTGACTAGGTGACACAGTCACCGAGTTTGCTTGTTTGATTCTGAACGGGCTACTGTTTCTATTTCTTTTTGTAATAATTAGGATCCTTCTCTTTATTACCATCGGCAACGTATTGTGTGTTTTTAGCATTATGTTGCTGGTTACGTATAAAGCAATGAAGGACGAACTATTAGGAACTGAGCGATTACTAATAAGACAAGTTATCACTACTGCATTCAATATTAACTGTTTGTACTTCATTCTTTGCTAAAATTTGAAATAGTGAGGGATCCTGGTCAGCGCATTTAGCCTGATGAAAGTTTTTTATAGGCATGTTATTTCTTGCAATCCAGCCATATTTTTAAAGTTAAGTTGAGTCATTGAGGTTCGATATTTTATATAAACTCAAAAAACTCAAGGCTAAAAACTGCGATCGGGACTTTGCCAAAGGAGCATTTATTGTCATGACCCGAAATAGTGTTACCTCTAATTTATATAGATTTGTACGGGTGTTCCACTTGTTTTTTGTGTGTTTTCTAATCACTACGGTGCTTAACGACCCTATCCATGCATCTGTATAAATACAGACGTCCACTGCGTAAACGCATATTCACTGTTTAATATGATTTGTTACGTAAGGGATTAATAATCACCCAAAATGATAAAATTAACATAGTATATGATTATGATATTTCAGTAGAACTTCTGGATACAGACACTCAATGATAAAAAACTCGCAGTAGCGAAATCTCAATGATGTAGATAATTTCTGTAAAGAGTAAGATTAAGAATGTCTCGTAACTTCAGCCACAGGAATAACGAAATTCGACCTGCAAAGGAAACACTCAAAGTTACTCCAAATGAATAAAAAATTGTACTTAGCTTGCTTTTGTGGGAAGTCACGGTGTTCCGATAACGACACACGGCCTTGGTCCTCCTTCTCTATTTAGCGGATGACCTGGTTTGGCTTCAGTTTCCCCCGTGCGCGTTGTTTCGATGATTCGAGCCTTGAAAGATCCGATGCTGCAGACGCGTTCGGTTTGTTTCTTGCAGTGCCGGAAACGCTCACTAACGATGTTTTCTTGAATGATTCTAATGAGAGACGAAGCTTCCGTTGCCGTAGGAAAAGGACACGTCGGTTTTGTTTCTTGAAGTTATTCACTAAACGATGATACTAAGTTGCTTGACGAATCTTGTTGTTTTCTGAAGTCGCTCACTAACGATGATACTAGGTTGCTTGAAGAATCTGCTGCTTCCGTCGTCGTTGACTTCTTATGATACATGATTTATTATTCTGGTTTTTTCTTCGTAGGACGTTGTAGAGTTCTTCTGGTCCGCTGGCCACCAATATTAGGGCTTGTGCCTTGTTTGATAAGGCGCCCTATGAGGTAATGTTAGACTTGCGATAATCTATACGCTAAGTCGGTTGGTATTGCACTTCCATCTTCAATGGAGTGTCTGGGGTTTTGTAGATCACTTACGAAGTCGGTATTATCTTTACGACGATGTGTTAAACTCATGGTTCGGTGAGGTTCTTGTAGAAAACACGAAATATAAAAAATTATATATTCTTCTGAAGTTTTACATGGTGAAGATCAGGTATGATTGTACAAGTCTTCTCATAACGATAGCTTGATCGCTTCTGCCAATGATGATGGCTAATCCTATTCCTCTACATGATAAAGCTTAGGTAAAGAGGTACAGGTCTTCTAATGACGATAGCTAACTCTGTTCTCCTGTCTACCATCTCTGTTACAAGTTATGAAGGAGCAGACAGTAGTTCGAACATATGAACATACATACAAATGACATAGTTTCATACGAACACACAATCAAATGAGACACGCTACAGATCACGTAGGCCGTTTGAATCATAGGTCGGGGTAGTTGTCTCAAGCAGGGAGCTTGGACTGTTTCAAAACAAATGAATGACCACAGATGACGGCATGTCAACTTAGCCTACATACTTATTGTATACGTCATCTTTAGCGTCTCTAGTCTGATCACATTCCTGCAAGCAATCTAGTCTTTTATATATATGGACTAACATTCCATATTTTTATTATGTAAACACTTACATATTTATCCACAGATAGATAAAGGGATAGAGACTATATGTATATATATATATATATATATATATATATATATATATATATATGTGTGTGTGTGTGTTGTGTGTGTGTGTGTGGTGTGTGTGTGTGTGTGTGTGTCCACAGATAGATATAGGGATAGGGAGAGAGACAAAGGCAGGCAGACAAAGAGAGAGAGAGAGAGAGAGAGCGAGAGAGAGAGAGAGTCTAACTTCCGTAATCATCCTGTTCCTGTGTCAAGTGAACATATAAAAATAAAGCAATTGCGCCACATAAGCTCTCGAGGAGTTTAACCATCTCAAGTTCTAGTAAAAGACTAAAAGTCTGGGCTTCGATAACAAGGGCTAGACTAAACGAGACATCTGAGGAGCCCAGGTCTTCCAAAATAGACACTTCAAGGATCACGTGAAGCTCGCTCATGCCTTGCAAAGGAAGTAGTTTACTGAAAGTTCAGACTTGATGATATTAAAGAAAGATATACTATGTACCCGGTGTGTTTACGAAATGTAAGGCAAAAGGGTTTAAAATGAACTTAGCTCTCACAAAGGCTTGGGAACGTATTCAGGGAACATAACAGCAGCGTTTTCTTTTTTTTTTCTTTTTTTTTTTTTTGGTTTTTTTTTTTTTTTTTTTGAAAAGGGGAAAAAGGGGGGTGAGGGGTTGTTGTAGGCTTCTCGGCTCTCAGGAACTGTCTGGGATGAGGTTGCTATTCCCATACCCATGGTTGTGGCCCACAGTAGTCGTCTACCTAAGACTTTAAAGTAACTCCAAGAATGCTGTGTTCTGAAAGATTCTAAACCAGTGGTTCCCAACCCCAGGGTCGCGAGGGTATTTCTGAGGGTCGCCAGAGGGTCTTTCAAGAATATAATATGTTAATAATTCACAACTGGTCACATTTTACTTTTGAGTAATGTAACTGATTTACTTCAGTAGGACCAGGTAAAGATTCTACGGGGCACATAGTAACTTGTTTTCGTCTCCATTTCAGATGCATTGAAATTCATTGTGCTAGTAAATATAAAATGAAATATAATAAACGAAAACTCATAAACATTTTGCAAGTATAGTTGTAACATGGAATGGTTGGATTTATTATTACAATTAAGGTTCCTACTCCAGGTTAGGATTGCATTTAGGGTCGCAACCAAAAATATAGATTAGATATAGATTAAAACATATGATCTATAATCAATTACATGGTATGTGACCCAGTTTTCTTGGGCATTTTCTGTGATGATTTTGCTTGTATGTAAGAGTTTATACGACGAAAAGAAGCTCTTTCCTTGACAAACATTATTATGGAGTTGGCAGACAACTTCTCAGTGCTTTTGGCACGAAATGCGAAAGAAAATAACGAGCGAATAGAAACCTTTAACGACCTCCTCAGCTGGGATATCATGTGTGTGATGACCAATCAGCGAGTCCGAAGCACTCGGATTGAATTGGCCATCTGCACGATCCTTTTCAGTCCGAGCAGCTGGGCCAGAATCGAAACTCCAGTTCCACTGATGTAAGATTTGTGAGCAAGAGAATATTTTGATGAAGTCTCCGCTCTGTAGGACAGGAGGAGACGTGTCATAAGCAATATGAGGTGTCGAGAATATTAAGAACGCTTTGGTTTTCATTTTCTGAAACTGATAAAATTATTTTACAACGCGAATTCTTAATTATTTTTATAGGAGTAGAACTAACAAATTCCAGACATATATGAAACTATTCCACCGTTGATTCAACTCCTTAACCCACTTTTACTTAAACATGCTTAAATAACTGACTTATGAGACCTTATGCAAGTGTCTCACTGAGACAGCTCGATTGTTCTGTTGTTTAGGCTATCAGAATTATTTGGGAATCGAAATGATTCACCCCTCTTGCAAGCGCCTCAGTGGCGTGGTCGGTATGGTATTGGCATGCCACCTCGGTGGCCGCGAGTTGATTCGCGGGCATTCATTGAGGGGTCAGAGATGTGTATTTCTAGTGACAGAAGTTCACTCTCGACGTGGTTCGGAAGTCACGTAAAGCCGTTGGTCGCGTTGCTGAATAACCAACCACTGGTTCCATGCAACGTCAAAACACCATACATACAAACAAACCTCACCCATCTTGCTATCACTTAAACAATGGCGTCATTTTGGCATCTGAAGATTGTGAACTCTTTTGAAAATTAATGAGTTCGTTATCTCCAATGAGCCATGAAATTTCTATTATTGACACTCATCTTGCTCTTAATTCGTGTTACCTGAAACGTTTATTAGATGTCTCTCTTCCTAATGACTGCCTATTTTTACCCTTGTTGTTTGAAAGTCAAGTTTGGTAAGATTCGTTAAAAAGATATTATTATCATAGAAAATTATTTTAGAAATATAAATCCTGGCACTTTACAAGGTATTTAAACCACCGAATGTACATCGTAAACAGCAAGGTAGGCCTCGACGGGAAGAAAACGTGAACTGTAAGTTTTTTTTTCGTTCTTTTTTTTTAAGTCCACGGTAAATCAGTGGCGTTATCGCTATGGTCTTACCTTGCCACATCAGTGGCCGCGAGTTCGATTCTCGGTCATTCCACTGAGGGGTGAGCGATGTATATTTCTGGTGATGGAAGTTCACTATCGACGTGGTTCGGAAATCACGTGAAGCCGTTGGTCCCGTTGGTGAATAACCACTGGTTCCATGCTACATAAAAACACCATACAAACAAACAAACGGTAAATCTATGAAGTCGATGCTTCTTACCACAGAAGCCGATCAGAGGCAAGTCAGTGTTTCGTAAATTTAAATCCTTTCAAGGTTATCTAATCTGTATATTGGCAAGTACCGCCAAGAGCTGTTCACTCTTTGATAAGCATTGTAAATGTAATTTATCGGTCACTCTTTCATAAGCATTGTAAATGTAACTTATCGGTCACTCTTTCATATGCAGTGTAAATGTAACTTAACCGATATGTGGACAAAATCCTGTGTAGTTTGTCCAGACTGATCAAAGGCCAGTCTGATTCTCTGCATATAGCATCCACATACCGGAACTACTTGAAGACCCTTCGAAAGTGAAAGTCATCCAAATGCAGCATTTCCTATGAAGTCGTAACATTATTCAGATTACATCATCATACCCTTAGGTGGGTACACACGAAGACATACAGAAAACGAAGTTAATCTGCTTCTATTCAGTTCTTTGGGTATACGAAGTTCCCCGTACTACGTATATTTCATCGTTTTTTAAGAGTTTCATTAACGCAATGTCTATCTCTCACTTCCTTTCGTAGTACATCACAGCATCCTCACATAGGGCGAAAGCCACTTAAATACGTTCTTCGAGCTGCTCCAAACTTGGGTAGTTCAGAGTTTGTAAGAGACAACCGGATTAAGAACATAGTACCTGAGTTGAATGACCCACTTGTTAGAGTAAAGTTTGCGAGTGTTCTTCAGCCTTTAAGGCATGTTACTACTTCTCTGTAATTACAGCCTCTCAAAAGATAAACCAGGTAGTGTTACGTAATGTAGAATTTTTTTCTGTCGTTACGAGATTTAAAAGCGCCTCAGTGGCGTGATCGGTATGGTGTTGGCATACCACCTCTGTAACCGCGAGTTCTACTCTCGGGCATTCCACTAAGGTGTGAGGTATGTGTATTTCTGGCGATAGACGTTCGCTCTCGGCGTGGTCCGGAAGTCACGTAAAGCCGTGAGTCCCGTTGTTGAATAACCACTGGTTCCATGCAACGTAAAAACACCATGCAAAAAAAACAAAACAAAAACAAAGTTACGAGATTTAACACCAAGTGATACTCAGTCTCTTTTGTATACACACGCTCGCGTGCACGCGCTTACATGCACTATATATTAGGGCTGGCGTCTAGCTATCAGGAATTTATGTCACAGATTGAGTCGTTCATGAAAAGCATCTATCTAGCTCTCGCTAAGTACTCGAACAAAGTCTTTATTTATTCCTAGTATTAAGTCAACTAATCATTAACTTGCAAAGACTTTATAGCCAGCCAAGTAGAAATATTACTTTTGTGACAAGTTCCTCGTTGGACGATTGGTGTTCGCGCTCGGCTACCAGTCCGGTAGTCCGAAGTTCGATTCTCGGCTCGGCCAACGCAGAATCAGAGGAATTTATTTCTTTTAATAGAAATTCATTTCTCGGTGTAATGTGGTTCGGATCCCACAATAAGCTGTAGGTCCTATTGCTAGGTGACCAATTGGTTCCTAGACACGTAAGAAATATCTAATCCTTCGCGCTAGCCCCAGGAGAGCTGTTAATCTGCTCAATGGTCTGGTAAAACTAAGATATACATAACTTTTAACTTATGTGACAGACGCAATAAAAAAAATTTATTTCATTTCAAATTCAAATATCGTTGCCCACCCTTGTACTCAAAAGGAATCTCACTACAATAAATCATTCCATGGTTCAGAACCGCATTCATAAAATAGCTTATAACCTGCTTACTTTTTTTTCCTATTTCCACGTTTACCTTTCATGCATTAGGGACGAGTCTTGACGTAGTAAAGCAATAAACATCACACCGGGTTAAGATTTTCTCGGAAATCGAGTTTTACAATTTTAGAACAGCTTAGCACGTCTCCCCGGACTCTTTATTGCTATTTGCTCTTCCCCTCAGTCTTCCTTGCGCTCCTTGAGGCATTGTACAGCTAGTTTAATTAACTCTCGGATATCGCCAGCGAAGTAAGGCACTGCGTGATAGCGACTATATCTTACAATCTCGAGGAAATCCCAGATGATTAAAAAAAAAAATGTGCTAAATTTTGTTCTTGTAATTTCTAACTCTTCAATTGCTAAGTTTTTTTTTTTTTTTTTTTTTTTGCGAAAACTTAATTTCATATTTTCCCTTCTATTTTTGTCTTTCCCACCGTTATCCCTTCTCTAAGGGGTCGGTTGTGCCTAATGCGCCTTTCCTTACAACATCAGACATGGCTTTATTATTTGGCAAAGGGGTTTTTACGACCGTATGGCTTTGCTGTCATCAACCACAGTTATTGGCGGTGGGCCTCGCCTTGGACTAAAAAGTCCATCTGCAAGGCAGCAATTTCCACAATTACTGGCGGTGGGCCTACCATTTTACTAAACAGTAAGACTTAAAGCCAGCAGTTTCCACAGTTATTGGCGGTGGGCCTAGCCTTTTACTAAAAAAAAAAGTAAGACAAAGGCAGCAGCTGTCCTTTTAGTCGCCTTTTACGACACGCAGGACTTACAGTGGTATTGGTAAGACTTGAATTCCCAGAATAACAAGTGATAGAAAATCATTAAAACTCGCATAATGATTAGTAGCTGCATTATGATTCCCTATGTCAATTCAATTTTCTCACTGCACAGTGAAAATCAAGCGGAAAAGAATTCAGGACAAGTAAGCAGATAGGTAGTCTACGAGAGGCCTCTATCTATCTGTCACTAAGCCATAATATTCGTATGATTAGTAACAGCATTATGGTTTCTCATGTCAATTCAATTTTCTCACTGCACAGTGAAAAGCAATCGAAAAAGAATTTAGGACAAGTATCCAGATAGGTAGTCTACGAGAGGCATCTATCTATATGTCACTAAGCCATAATATTCGTATGATTAATAACAGTATTATGGTTCCCTATGTCAATTCAACTACCTCGCTGCAAAGGGAAAATCAATCGAAAAAGAATTTAGAACAAGTAAGCAGATTGGTGTCTAATAGAGGTATCTATCTATCTACCTGTTACTAAAAGCCATAATATTCGTATGATTGGTAAAAGTATTATGGTTCCCTATGCCAATTCAACTTTCTCGCTGCAAAGTGAAAAGCAATCGAAAAAGAATTTAGGACAAGTAAGCAGATAGTTAGTCTACGAGAGGCCTATATCTATGTGTCACTAAGCCATATTATTCGTATGATTAGTAACAGCATTATGGTTTCTTATGTCAATCTGTCACTAAGCCAGCAAGAATGAAGGAAGTGTGATTGTGGTAGTGTTGCATAACGCATTCCATACGGAGAACGATCACTTTTCCTGCTTGAGTGAAATGGATGCTCGCCTGCAACTCCTACACAGGTTACCTTGATCGTGGCCGTTTCCAGGGAAATGGACTCGCAACGGGATACAAATCCCTAACAATGCTGCCATTTGCTCAGGTCTCCTGACACCCGGACAGATACAGAGCTATCAAGTGGCAACAAACGTTTTTAAAAAAGCTTTTCCAAGTGTTCGTCGTGAAATAAAGGAAAACCAACAAGTTAAGATAATACGTTGAAATACGTATAGAACATGAAAAAGAAATTAAAATTCAGTGGCGTGGTCGGTTTGGCCTTGGATCTTGGAGTACCACCTCGGTGGCCGCGAGTTCGATTCTCGGGCATTCCATTGAGGAGTTAGAGATGTGTATTTTAGGTGATAGAAGTTCACTCTCGAAGTGGTTCGGAAGTCACGTAAAGTCGTTGGACCTGTTGCTGAATAACCACGTTCCCATGCAACGTAAAAATGCCAAACAAACAAACTGAACTTTTTCTTCACTCGTTATAATTATTTATACTCCCTGACTATTAAGCTGATTGGCATTGGAGGAACATAAAGGTGAATGTTTAAGGTATAAACATGAGGACAAGTAATCACTAACGTGCATACGGTTTAATATATTGTGATCTTTATGTTCATCAGGTTTAATGTGTCAGTATTAATTACCTGGATCCTCATTAAAAGAAATATATATATATATATATATATATATAGTATATATATATATATATATATATATATTATATATATGTATTATATATATATATGTGTGTGTGTGTGTGTGTGTGTGTGTGTGTGTGTGTGTATGTATAACTGAATCACGAAAGTTTGTAACGTGATAAAGGCATAAATAAAAGTATGTGCCTCGAAGGAAAGTGAAACGCTGGGGTAACAGCTACTCCCGTGTTTAACTTAATTTATTTATCATTAAGTTATAGGAAACTCAATAAAATATGGAAAAAATTTAAAGTTTATATTGAAGTTTTCAGAGAGCACATTCTCCCTCTCTTTCAAAAAGAGAAATAAAAGTTACAAAAACTGAAAACAATGGTCAAGATAAAAGACATGCCAACATACATGTATATATTTGTAACAGAGTAACTGCCCTAAGGTGGTTTGCCCTGATACTACTGTATACTTGTATGTTGGTATATCTTTCATCTCCGAAAAACTAAATAAAAACTTTCAGTTTTTTTCCAAATTTTATTGGCCTTCCCACCACCTAATATTTTAGTGGATATATATATATAATATATTATATTATATATATAATATTAATATTATATATATATATATATATATAATATATCTATATATATCTATATATTTTATATATTTATAGTATTTGATATATATATATATATATATATATATATATATATATATATATTTATAATATAATTATATTTTATATAATATAATATAATATTTATATATATATTGCTACTTTCAAAATGCATATTTACCCTCTTTCGGACAAAGAAAATCTCTCAAAGAGAGATTTTCTTTGTCCGTTCGAAACTACGATTGTTTCCCTATTATGTCAGCACTATGAGATTTGAGGAACTGCGAGATCCGTTTGCTTTCCTAATCTGTCAACACGTTTGATAAGCGAGCTCAAGACTTCATATGTGTTTTGGGAATCTGTCATCATGTGTGATAAGGGCCTTCTGCTTCGATCGATTAGAGTACATGTCTTTTTTTTTAACAGACTGGTCTCATACGTGTATGTCTTTATCAAAGCCAAATGCAGGTTACACATTTTGTATATAAAGTTGCTTAAGATTTCAAAGCTTCTGGAAGCATTTGTGCCAAAAATGTTTTGTGTCATCTCCTCAGTCCAGTTTTCGCAAGGGAAGAAAATTACATTAGATCTTAGATCCTCGAGGTGTTCAGATCTCTCTCTCTCTCTCTCTCTCTCTCTCCATCGCATAGCACTTTTGATCTTAAAGTAACGTAACGAATTCGTACTTATAAACTGGTCACTCGTAACTTGAGAATTTCATATTTGATATTTCTTAGAGTTTATTTAGTATTATTTAGTGTTTTTGTGGAATCTGAACAAACATTGTTGTTGTAACGGCACCTGGTTTTTGTGAGTGTAAAACAAGACTGCAGCAAAGAAAGAAGTTGGTATACCAAAAAGGTAAAGCGTGTTATATTTTTATTAGTTGCAACTAATATCTAAAAACTAATAACAGATAGGAACAGTGGTTAACTAATGACTAATAACAGATGGTTACGAAGGTTTGGTAAAAACTGATGGATAGAATGTTTTGAGTGAAAAGATTTACACTTTTACACGTTGCAAATTTTTGTGTTTTGTGTTTGTTTCATTTTTTGTGCACTTGTTCATTTTCTTATTGAAGTGGGCCTTTTTATCTTATATTTTCATTTGCATTCACAATTTAATTGACTTAGTTATTTTCATTGCTTAATCATTGCACATTTAATTAAATTTAACACTTGTGAATTAATTTGCATTTACTTAGAATTCTTTTCAAGTTTTATTATTGTTTAGCACTTGTGAATTAATTTCAAATTTTCAATTATTGCCTAACACTTTTGAATTTCAATTGAATTAATTTTCTTGAATTTTGGGATAAATTAATTTTGATTTAATTTTACTTAATTTAATTCAAGAATTATTTAAACTTTACTTTGTTTTCAAGTAACAGTAATTTTCCCTGATATTGTGAATTTCACTTATAAATTTTGAGTTTAATAATAAATTTTTGTATTTGAAATTTTTTTAAGTATTTCATTTCTAACCAGTATATTTGCATTTGATTATATTGATGTTATGTAGAAACATGGAGTGGTAATTGATCGGCTTTCCTTCAATTTACTTGAAGTGACTTAGAACCAGGGAAGTACTTAGACTTCTGAAATCAGGGAAATACTTAGACTTTAAGTGTTGATGGAGTGATGCCCTTTGATTAATTTAATTGACTTACAAGATTACCTCACACCTGTTTTGATGAACTAGTCTGATTTTCTGTAATATTGGTAAGTTGTTAAGGGATCACTGTTGCCTTTAGAGTATTCAGTCGTTTAAAACCTGTGATGAGGGTTCAGGTGTCTGGCTTTGTGAGGTAACAATAAATGAATGGTAAGGTAGTAACCAGATACTTGGCCCTTCGTAACAATATATATATATATATATATATATATATATATATATATATATATATATATATATATATATATATATATATATATATATATATATATATATATATATATATATATATATATATATATATATATATATATATACCATTTATAGTGGAAGATGTAAATGAAACAGTGTTACAACGTTCCTCTGAAGCGACGCCTCCTAGATCAAATTCATTCCAGCAATTACCCTCGCAAGCGACAAGGAAAGCCGTCTATATACTGAAGCTGAAGCAGAGAGAGAGAGAGAGAGAGAGAGGAGAGAGAGCTGGCTCAGTTAGAGCTGTTTTAATAAACACATAAGTGGACCCTTTCTACATGCATGTATATGTACATACATGTATTATATATATGTGTGTGTGAGTGTGTGTGTTTATGGTGTATATAATATACATAAATATATATAAGTGGGCATGTATGATGTATGTGTATAAATGTATACATATGCATTTATGTAAATGTATATATATATATATATATTATATATATATATATATATATATATATGTATATATTATTATATATATATATATATAATATATATATATATATATATATATATATATATATGATCGAATTATCTTGAATTGCAACATTTAATGTATGATGCAAATGCCCATTTGCATGACAACAAGGAAATAATAAAAAAAATGTGTGTAATTTCCAGCAGATCAGCATATACTATCTGCCAGAGTTAGATTATTAGTTTCCTTTAAACGAAAACGATTGAGATGGCTTTGTCTGTCCGTCCGCACTTTTCTGTAAAACCTACTGAGGCTAGAGGGTTGCAAATTGGTATGCTGAACCACCACCCTCCAATGATCTAACATACCAAATTGCAGCCCTCTAGCCTCAGTAGGTTTTATTTTCTTTAAGGTTAAAGTTGACCATGATCTTGCATTAGGCAACTATAGGTCAGGCCACCACTGGGCCGGGGCTGAAAGTTTCTTGGACCGCAGCTCATACTCCATTATACGCTGAACAGAAAACTCGATTGCACATTTTTTGTACTTGTTCCAATTGAAATTAGTGACACTTTCGATAGCTTTGCCTGCCACCTCGATGGCCGCGAGTTCAATTATCGGGCATTCCATTGATGGTCAGAGATATGTATTTCTGGTGATAGAAGTTCACTCTCGACGTGGTTCGGAAGTCACGTAAAGCCGTTGGTCCCGTTGCTGAATAACCACTGGTTCCATGCAACGTAAAAACACCATACAAACAAACAAACAAACAAACTTTCGATAGCAGATCGTTGGATTTCTGATGTGCATTTGTTTTCATGAATGCCTTTTGTATACTGCCAGAATATACTAAAGAAATTTTGTTTCAAGCATTCACTCACACAAGGAACATATATATGTTCATCCACGACATGGATGTAAATGGAAATACTGAAAGATTTTCCATTTTTTTAGTTGTATTTAAACTTTCCTCCTCGTGAATGAAAATGATGACAAATATTTCCTTCTTTTTTTTACTTTTATCTAAACTTTCCTTCTCATTAGCTTTAATTAACGTCATCTGTTGCGAGATTTTTTTGTACCTTTCCTCGCTACATTCTCAAAAAAACTTGAATATTAAGAAATAGCACGTGTTTCTCTGAGAGCAGTGAAGATAATTCATGACTTCGAATTCTTGGACTGAACAGGCCAGTCTGAGAGCAGTGAAGAAAATTCATGGTTTCGAATTCTTTGGCTGAACAGTCCAGTCTGAGAGCAGTGAAGAAAATTCATGGTTTCGAATTCTTTGGCTGAACAGTCCAGCCCGAGAGCAGTGAAGAAAATTCATGGTTTCGAATTCTTGGGCTGAACAGTCCAGTTCGCGAAGGAACAGGAATTTAGATACCTTTATCTTCCCTAAGAATGAACGCTTTCTAAATATTCGCAGTCTGCTTTGGAAACATGAACCAAAATACAGTATTCACCAAATGCGAAATCTAATGCTATCACCCTTTCCTTAAATTACATCTTACTTTACAGGGGTGAAGTAATACTTAAGTTCCTTTTCCTTCTGGAGATCCCTTGTCGTGAAAGATTCGTCGACCGTATTACTCTGGTTTATGCAATTTGATTTTCTCTCCCCTTCGTAACTCCTCGCCTACCCTGACTTGTTTCTCTTTTCCCCTCTTCGGGTTGTTATCTCTAACGACTTTCCTCCCGAAATTTTCTCGATAATTTCTAGAAATATGAGATTATGAAAACGATTCGAAGTACGGGGGACTTAACGAACGGGTCCGCCTTTCCTCCTTTCTCGACGTCGTCTGATATCGTGTCAACTTAAAAAAAAAATCAAAGAACAGAGGGTTGCCCTTCCTCTCGTTTCCCGTGGAACTATAATTGCTGGAAGCCTCTGTAGAATAGACGTTCTAAGATATTTGGTAAAATAGAAAGCGTTAAAATATGGAAAACATACATAATTATGAAAGGGATTCACGAAGGTGAGTAGAATACTACTCTCTAGTGCCTGGTAATCTTGAAGTGCTTTCAGATACAAAGCAAGGATTAATAGTATATTTTACTGCCTCTTATTTACTAGAAGGAAAATATGAATTAAATAAATTAAAAGAATGCATTGCTAAAGGCATTCTTAAAGATGGAAAGAATCGTAATACTTAATGTTTTACCATACAGATGTATTTAGTGAAAGTAAAATATTACCTCATGCTTTCGTCTGTCACTGAGAGGTGTATTATTACCATTTCATCCCAGTTCGTGTACTGCATGATATTTATGAAACGAAATAACCATTTAGAATCAAAATGATTACTTATTAATGTTCTTTGGTTTGATGACGATCATATATCGTGCGATGAACGTATTTAAACAGCGCCTTGTTTGAATGGTATTTGAATGGGTCTGGTATGTAATTGGATGGGTGACCACGATGAATGAAATCGTCAGCCTTCGAATTAATATATTTTCATATATGTTTAACCGACAGGGAATTTTTTAGGCGATAACAGATTTGCCGGCTCACGGGCGCGAACCTTCAACACCTTCATATATATATATAATATATATATATATATATATATATATATATATATATGATATATATATACATATATATATATATATATATTATACATTATATATATAGGTATATGTATATATACTATATATATATATATATTATATATATATATATCTAATATATATATATATATATACATATATATATATATATATATATACATATATATATATATGATAGTATATACTATATATATATACATATATATATATATATATATATATATATATATATATATATATATGTATATATATATGAATGTGTCGATGGTTCGCGCCCGTGAGCAGGCAAATCTCTTATCGCCTAAAAAATTCCCTGTCGGTTAAACATATATGAAAAAAATATAATTCCGAGGTAAAGCGACTTAGATAATAAAGGACATTTGGTAGCTCGATATATGTATATGAATACGGTAATGTGATATGACACACACACACACACACACAACACACACACACACACACATATTATATATATATATATATATATATATATATATATATATATATATATATATATGATGAGATGTAGCTGGTGATCATGTACACTTGAATTACAAAGGATTGCCCTATTTTCCCTGTATATGAACGCCAGTTGAGTATAGATAGCGAAATGTGTTTTTAAACTCAAAAAGGCTGAACATCGTTACACTAATTTCTCTAAAATTTTCAAATTGTTCCTCAGAGCAATAATTTTCACTTACTAAATACCGAATATTACATCGTCATATATCAGTACTTGTGAGTGATGCAATGGTGTCTTTCAGCCCACGTTTTGCAACGAATTATTCAGCTTACAATGCATCCGCTAAGGCTTTGTGAAATACGTTTTATACATTAATAACAAGAATATATAGTATTTATTCACTGTCTACTCGCATGAACCATGATCTCATTTAATGCTTTCTGTGAGAGCAATAATTCTCAAAATGTTGTTGCAGAACGTACGTGCGATAAAAAAAAATTTATGCTCATACCTTCACTTGATTTTATTATACTTTCCCCCGAGTTAAATTAATTTTGTCTCATTCTCCCCTCTACTTCCCTCCTCTTATTTCTCATATGCATTTCCTTTCCTGCCCTGCCCTTTGCACAGTGCCACATTTTATGTCGTTTTCAGATGTATTCACAAGTTCTTATTTTAAGAATATATATATATATATATATATATATATATTATATATATATAGTATATATATATATATATATATATATATATATTATATATGTGTGTGTGTGTGTGTGTGTGTATATAGTATTGTATGTATGGATGTGTTATATATGTATATATATATATATATATATATATATATATATATATATATATATATATATATATATATATGACTGTATGATTCTGCGTAAAAATCTTATAACAGAATTCCATCGAATAAAAGGATCCCATAAAAACGCCAAAATATAAAGAGAAAATAGTACTATATTTTAGAGACTCCTGTCTGTGTGTCTGTGTGTGTGTTTGTGTTTGTGTTTGAGCGTGTGTATGTGTGTGATCATACAGTACCCCGACAACGTACTGCATCCCAACATATACTGATGTTGGTGACTGAAATGACTCTATTATCCTCCCATGCAGTCCAATCCATTCCTCGCTATGTGACGATGTGTTATGCGCGCTGCATTGCATCCCGCGTCTGTCGGAATATATTCACTTCTGCGCCATATTTCATGCAAATCTTCGGAATCTGCAAGGGAACCTAAAAAAAATGGCTGGTATTTCACGTTCATTTTTCTATCCGAAAAAGTAGCCCCAGTTACTATATGCTAATGTCTTTAAAAATAAAAAGATACATTCAGGGAAATTTACGCTGGTGCCAATTTATTAAAAATGACTTCACACCAGAAGCGTAACCAAATTTGGCGAAATAATTTCACTGGCATAAAACCCTCTCTACTTATTTCATTGCTAATTTTAATTCATGTGTTCTTATTAAGTACCTAGCGCCTCAGTGGCGTGATCAGTATGGTCTTGGCCTGCCACCTCGGTGGCCGCGAGTTCGATTCTCGGCCATTCCACTGAGGGGTGAGAGATGTGTATTTCTGGTGATAGAAGTTCACTCTCGACGTGATCCGGAAGTCACGTAAAGCCGTTGGTCCCGTTGCTGAATAACCACTGGTTCCATGCAACGTAAAAACACCATACAAACAAAATATACTACGTACGTAGTATCTACGAAAACATTTTACGACAAGCTTTCTACTCACGGATACATGGCCTCCATTTCCCTGTATGACATAGCGCAACTTTTCAAAAACTGAGTACAGTGGTAAGGCAAAGAACAGAAATCTTCATATTGTAGCCACATACTTACGTAAGTGGTGCCCACACCGACACACAAAATATTATTATTATTATTATTATTATTATTATTATTATTATTATTACTGTTGTTGTTGTTGTTGTTGTTATATTTTCGTAGTGCCCACACCAGCGAAAACTGTTTTTTTTTTTTTTTTTTTTTTTTTTTTTTGCTCTATCACAGTCCTCTAATTCGACTGGGCGAAATTTACAGTGTGGGGTTCCAGGTTGCATCCTGCCTCCTTAGGAGTCCATTACTTTTCTTACTATGTGCGCCGTTTCTAGGATAACAGTCATCTGCATGAGTCCTGGAGCTACTTCAGCCTCTAGTTTTTCTAGATTCTTTTTCAGGGATCTTGGGGGATCGTGCCTAGTGCTCCTATGATTGTAGTACAATTTCCACTGGCATAATCCCATATCCTTCTTATTTCTATTTTCAGGTCTTGATGCTCATCCATTTTTTTCCCTTTCTTTCTCTTCAACTCTGGTATCCCATGGTATTGCGACATCAAAGAGTGATACTTTTCTTCTTTTGATTTTTTGTCAATCTGGTCTATTTGCACGTATTATTATTATTATTATTTTTTTTTTTTTTTTTTTTTTTTTTTTGCTAATCACAGTCCTCCAATTCGACTGGGTGGTATTTATAGTGTGGGGTTCCGGTTGCATCCTGCCTCCTTAGGAGTCCGCATCACTTTTCTTACTATGTGTGCCGTTTTCTAGGATCACACTCTTCTGCACGAGTCCTGGAGCATATCCCATATCCTTCTTATTTCTATTTTCAGATCTTGATACTTATCCATTTTTTCTCTCTCTTTCTCTCAACTCTGGTGTCCCATGGTATTGCGAACATCAAATGAGTGATTACTTTCTTCTTGACTTTGTCAATCAACGTCACGTCTGGTCTGTTTGCACGTATCACCCTATCCGTTCTGATTTATCAGTCCCCAGAGGATCTTTGGCCTGATCGTTTTCTATCACTCCCTCAGGTTGGTGCTCGTACCCACTTATTACTGCAAGGTAGCTGATGTTTCTTGCACAGGCTCCAGTGGAGGGCTTTTTGCCACTGAATCATGCCTCTTTTTGTACTGGTTCTGTGCAAGTGCCGGGCATTCGCTTGCTATGTGGTTTATGGTTTCATTTTCCCGTATGCACTTCCTACATATGGGAGATGTTATTTTCCGTCTATCGTTCTTTGAACATATCTGGTTCTTAGGCCTGATCTTTGTGGCCGCTGTTATCATTCCTCAGTTTCCTTTTTTAGCTCTCCCCTCTGTAGCCATTGCCATGTGTCATCGCTGGCTAATCTTTAGTCTGTCTCATGTATTTGTCCGTGCATTGGTTTGTTGTGCCAGTCCTCTGTTCTGTCTGTCATTCTCCCTGTCTCTGTATATTTTGTGGGTCTTTCGTCTACTTTTATTAGTCCTTCTTCCCATGCACTATTTAGCCACTCGTTCTTCACTGGTTTTCAGATATTGCCCCAGTGCTCTGTTCTCGATGTTGACGCAGTCCTCTTATTACTTATAGTCCTCTCCCTCCTTCCTTTCGTGTTATGTATAGTCTGTCCGTATTTGCTCTTGGGTATAGTGCTTTGGTGTATTGCCATATGTTTCCTGGTTTTCTGATCTATGCTTGCGGAGTTCTGCCTTCGTCCATTCGACTATTCCTGCGCTGTATCTGATTTACTGGCACTTTCCCATGTGTTTATGGCTTTTATCATATTTCCGGCGTTTGAGTTTGACTTGAGTATCGCCTTGAGTCTCTGCATATATTCTTTCCTGATCGTGTCCTTCATCTCTTTGTTGGGTCTTATCCCCTCCTTCCCTTTCCCATTCCCAGGTATTATTATTATTATTATTTTTTTTTTTTTTTTTTTTTTTTTTTTTTTTTTTTTTTGCTCTATCACAGTCCTCCAATTCGACTGGGTGGTATTTATAGTGTGGGGTTCCGGGTTGGGCATCCTGCCTCCTTAGGAGTCCATCACTCTTCTTACTAGTGTGCCGTTCTAGGATCACACTCTTCTGCATTAGTCCTGGAGCTACTTCAAGCCTCTAGTTTTTCTAGATTCCTTTTCAGGGATCTTGGGATCGTGCCTAGTGCTCCTATGATTATGGGGTACGATTTCCACTGGCATATCCCATATCCTTCTTATTTCTATTTTCAGATCTTTTGATACTTATCCATTTTTTTTTCCCCTCTCTTTCTCTTTCAAACTCTGGGTGTCCCATGGTATTGCGACATCAATGAGTGATACTTTCTTCTTGACTTTGTCAATCAACGTCACGTCAGGTCTGTTTGCACGTATCACCCTATCCGTTTCTGATACCATTAGTCCCAGAGGATCTTTGCCTGATCGTTTTCTATCACTCCTTCAGGTTGGTGCTCGTACCACTTATACTGCAAGGTAGCTGATGTTTCTTGCACAGGCTCCAGTGGAGGACTTTTGCCACTGAATCATGCCTCTTTTTGTACTGGCTCTGTGCAAGTGCCCGGGCATTCACTTGCTATGTGGTTTATGGTTTCATTTTTCGTATTGCACTTGCCTACATATGGGAGAGATGTTTTATTTCCGTCTATCGTTTCTTTGAACATTTCAATCTGGTTCTTAGGGGCCTGATCTTGTGCCGCTGTTATCATTCCTTCCAGTTTCCTTCTTTGAGCTCTCCCCTCTGTAGCCATTGCCAATTGTCATCGGCTGGCTAGTTCTTTAGTCTGTCTCATGTATTGTCCGTGCATTGGTTTTGTTGTTGCCAGTCCCTCTGTTTCTGTCTGTCTTTCTCCTGTCTCTGTATATTTCTGGGTCTTCGTCTACTTTTATTAGTCCTTCTTCCCATGCACTCTTGAGCCACTCATCTTCACTGGTTTTTCAGATTATTGCCCCAGTGCTCTGTTTTTCGATGTTGACGCAGTCCTCTATACTTAGTAGTCCTCTCCCTCCTTGCCTTTCGTGTTTATTGTATAGTCTGTCCGTATTTGCTCTTGGGTGTAGTGCTTTGTGTATTGTCATATGTTTCCTGGTTTTCTGATCTATGCTGCGGAGTTCTGCCTTCGTCCATTCCACTATTCCTGCGCTGTATCTGATTACTGGCACTGCCATGTGTTTATGGCTTTTATCATTATTTCCGGCGTTGAGTTTTGACTTGAGTATTCGCCTCAAGTCTCTGCATTTATCTTTCCTGATCGTGTACTTCATCTCTTGGTGTTTTATATCCCCCCTCCTTCCATTATCCCAGGTATTTTGTATCCTGTCTCATTCTATCTGTTGATGTTGCTCCCATCTGTAGCTTTATCCCTTCAGTTCTCGTTACTTTGCCTTTTTGTATGTTGACTAAGGCGCATTTTTCTATTCCCAACTCCATCCTGATGTCCCCAGATACAATCCTTACAGTCTGGTTAGGTATCTATTTCCTTGATGCTCTTACCATACAGGGCTTGATGTCGTCCCATGAACATCAGATGGTTGATTCTGTTGCCTGTTTTCCCTTGAGTTGGTACCCGGCATCCATCCTCTGTAGTACTTTTGTCATGGGAATCATGGCTACTACGAAGAAGAGTGGGGACAGTGAGTCCCCGCCCTGGAAGATCCCTCTCCTGATATTAACCTCTGCTAGTCTTATTCCAGAGCTTGTAAGTATTGTATTCCAGTTTGCGCATGTATTATTAATTATTATTATTATTATTATTATTATTATTATTATTATTATTATTATTATTTTGTATGTCACATTCGTCCTATTCTACTGGGCGTTTTTTTCCTTTTATAGAGTGGGCTCATTCGATACCCCAACTCTGGCATCGTATATTCCTTCATTTAGTTCTTAATTGCGTGGATTTCTGAGATTGATAGGGAAAACAATTTGAATTCTATAACACATGCTAATTCACTTTAACAAATATGTCTAGGGAGTATTGACGAAATTTGATGAAGTAATCGTCATCCTTGTATCAAATTTGAATTATTGGTTTTATCATTTTCTCATACATAATAACATTTCACTGTATTCTGCTCAAAGAGAGAGAGAAACTTTCGTAGTAAATACATCAGTACTGGACTTCATTTCGATACTATATAATTAACTCATGTTTACTCTAGTAGAAATGCATCAGTACTAGACTACATTTCGATACCATATAATTAACTTATGTTTAAGAGATGTAGTAGAAATCAAATCCGCTATTTCTCTTCTCTCGTCGTTATGTCTAATGGTTCAAACCACAATGTATAGTTTGTTTTGCTTCGAATAACTTGAAGGATATTGAAAAGTCTCATTAAACGTTTTGCCAAATGCCTGGAATAATGCTGCCTTTCCAGTCGGGAGGTAGATTTACTTATTCACTAATGGCCAGCAATACGTCTAAAGAAAATAACAAACATACAAACAGACATACAGACGGACCAACAGTGTGTGTCAAACAGACAGAGAGAGTAAAGAATGAGTGAATTCGGTGCTGGCCGGGAAAACTGTGAACGACAACCATTAAACTCTCTCTCTCTCTCTCTCTCTCTCTCTCTCTCTCTCTCTCTCTCTCTCTCTCTCTCTCGTTATTTTACCACTTCTCATTCCCATTCCTATTGGGGCTGAACTTGGACTTGAAAGGCATCAAGAGTGTCTCTTTTCATCCCAGCAACATCAAAAGCTATGGATTAGACACTAATATCCATAATTTTTTACATTTTATCTTTGCCCTTCTCACCCCGCCCACAACCCACACCCCCCCCCTCCCTCCCACTCCTTCGTATCAGGGCTGAAGTCGGACTTAAGAGGCATCAGGATTGTCACTATTCATCTCAGTGACCTCGAAAACTATGGATTAGACACTAGTACTGTCACTTTCAGTTATTTTTACGTTTCACCAATTCCCACCCTCTTTCACCCCACTTTGGTAAGTATATATATATATATATATATATATATATATATATATATATATATATATATATATATATATATATATATATATATAGATATATATATATATTATATATATATATATATATATATATAGATATATATATATATATATCTATATATATATATATATATATAATATATATATATCTAATAATATATATATATGTATATATATATATATATATATATATATACATATATACGAAGTTTGGTTGAAATCGCTCAGTGCGTTTCAAAAGTTTTATGTGGCGCATACACATACACTCTCACACACATACACACACGCGCACACACACACACACACACACACACACATATATATATATATATATATATATATATATATATATATATATATATATATATATATATATATATATATATATATAAATGGATGGATGTATGTGTTTAACTTGCAGCACTTTCGTGAGTATTTTTACCTATTTATTTCTCCCTTTTGAAAATAGTTCATTCGTTGAGAAATCCTGTAATTCTTGCATTTAAAGAAACTCATCCAAGGAAAATCATTAAATGAGAAGCTCTTATGAACCTCCTCCTCCTCCTCCTTCTCCTCCTCCTCTTCTTCTTCTTCTTCTTACGCTACGTCCGGTAATGCCTGGCTTTACAAGCACAGTGTTTATCGCTTTTCCAAATTGCTTTGGATGAATAATTAATGGATTCCCTTAAATTACTAATTCCACTTTCAAATTTCTGCGAATTCTTGAAAGCATTCTTATTTCCCTTCGAAAAACGCAGAATTCTTCCTTTTGAGGTAAATACGATATCAGTAACTACTTTTTTAACACTATAGTTCTAGAAATTTGCACCCTCTACAGATCAAAATATGAAAACATTTCCTGAATATTTTTGGAAGGGGAAATTAAAAGCACTGATGCTTGGGAAAGTCAGTCATAAGGAAGATACATAAGATACAGACAAAATTCAAAAGCAATATATAATTATGCTTTTTACCCTCGAGGACAAAACAATATCTCGAATCCTTACTGTATTACGAGTATTAACTGGAGAAAAACTATCTGTACCAATTTCTCAAAAGCATTTATTTACATTCCCTTTCTAAATTATGCATGTATTTAATCATTACAAAATCGGCAGTGCATCTGGATATCGGTATCAGTCTTAAAATACTTCTCTCTCTCTCTCTCTCTCTCTCTCTCTCTCTCTCTCTCTCTCTCTCTCTCTCTCCTTAAGGCAGGAGAAAAATGCATTATACTGTACCGTAGACAACTATACTGAACTTGTAATTCAGTCTATTTGCTTTTTGTTACTAGTTCAAATCCACTAGAGGATGAAACTATTTGGCCTTTTAATTAATGTATATAATATATATATATATTATATATATATTATATATATATATATATATATATATATATATTAATATATATATATATATATATATATATATATATATATATATATATAATATATATATATATATATATATATATATATATATATACACACACATTAATTAAAAGACCTGTATATATATAAATATATTATATATATATATATATATATATATATATATACTATATATATATATATATATATATATATATATATATATTTATATTTACATATATATAAATGTGTGTGTGTGGAAATGGTGGATATGCATTTTTTCCTGTCAAGGCCAAAGGCAAACGAATACTTCATGTCAGTCAATTCAATTTCAGCAGACTTTTGGAACAGTTTACAATCATTCACAAAAAGAAATTGCTTCTGAGTAACGATTCGTGTAATGCACACCAACCACAATTTGAACTTCATAGCCATTAAGGTAATGATTTCATCGTATTAATTCTCAAACGTTGTGCAAATAATTGCGCCCAGAGGAAATGTAATTAACGTGAAGTCAATGACGAAAGGTTAACCACGATCCCACTGATATAAACTTATCCCCAAGGCAACAGAATCGAGATTGGCTCCCTTGTTTGACTGGCTTTGAAAAGGCAAACAAAACGCGGAGAGTGAATTATCGTGAATTATCGTTTTCCAATAAAACGCTTGTCTAGAGATTAGGTATCGATCGGGGAATATTCAATCATCCGGATCATTACAGTTCACATCAGAAGTGCCTTTGCTTAAGTCATCATTAAAGCAGTTTAGTCTTTATTCGGCTCTGCTGAGTGAAGAATGTCGCTTGTTTTAATTTAATATTTTTTCTTCGAGGCGGAAGGGCAGGTTATTATTGTCTTATTTTTTTTCCTGAGATACGTCCTAGTGTCTTTCATTCTCTTTTTGTAGTATGAGATATGACATTGTTGTATGTATGTGTGTGTGTGTGTGTGTGTGAGATCTTTCTTAGAAGATGTCTTGTATTTTCTAGGAATTTGCCATAGCCTATGCCACCACGTTAGGCAGTTTTGGCAATATCATGGTAGATAAAATAATAATAATAATAATAATAATAATAATAATCTTCTTCGTCTTCCTAGCTTAAACCCATTTTTTATTTTTATTGGGGTCGCCATTACGAATGAGTCGTCTCCATCTTTGCTTTGTCTTGGTGCCCGTCTTTTTCATTTATACCTTTCAATTCCATATCTTCCCTTACCACAATCACGCCATCTCTTTCTTGGTTCTTCCCGTTCTTCCTTCTACCCTGCACTTCCATTTTCATGCGGTATGTCTTCCAACATGATTCTTCCTCCCTTCGTAACAGGTGTCCATACCATCGAAGCCTTCCTTCCTGTATTTTCCTCGATATTTCCAGCTACCTTTGTTGATCCTCTTATATACTCATTTCTAATCCTATCTTCCCTTGTTACTCCCGACATCCATCTCAACATTCTCATTTCTGCTACATCCATCTTCTTCTCCTCTGTTTTCCTCATACTTGCCGTTTCTGTTCCATAGAACATTGCTGGTCTGACCACCGTCCTATGGAACTTCCTTTCAATTTTCAGAGGACCTTCTTGTCACAGAGTACCCCTGATGCAGACCTCCAATTATTCCATCCTGCCTGAATTCGGTGTTTCACCTCTTGGTCCATGCTTTCCACTATCCTCCAATACGGACCCTAAGTACTTGAACTTCTGTACTTTCTTTATTTCTTCCCCACCCAATCTTATGCTACTTCCACCGTCCTCAGTAATACTAGAACACATATATTCGGTTTTTGATCTGCTTATTCTCATTCCTCTCTCCTCAAGTGCTGCTCTCCACCTCTCCAACCTCCCCTCCAACTCCTCCTTCCCCCTCTGAACACAACACAATGTCATCCGCGTATAATATGCACCATGGCACTGCTTCTCTACATCCCTGGTCATTACATCCATCCACGATGTTGAAGATGAATGGCTAAGTGCTGACCCCTGGTGGTAATCCAACTCCTATCTCAAATCCATCCGTCTCACCAACACTACTCCTCACTCTAGTATACACATTCCTGTACTCTGAATAATTCTGACATACTTTTCCGGCACCATCTTCTCCCTCAAACATCTCCATATTTCTTGCCTTGGCACTCTGTCCATAGGCCTTTTCAATGGTCTCATGAATACCAGATGCAGGTCTCGTTGTTTTTCTCTGAATTTCTCCATTAGCTGCCTTATGCAAAATATTCCATCCGTTGTGCCGCTTCCCTTCATAAATCCTAACTGTTTCCTTCCCTATTTCTACTTCCTCTCTTCAGCCTGCTATCTATGATTCTTTCCAAAATCTTCACGTGTGAGACATTAGTTTTATACCTCTATAATTACTGCATTCCTGGACATCACCTTTACCTTTAAATATGTAAGTGTTTACATAATAAAAAAAAAAAAAAAAATATGGAATGTTAGTCCATATATATAAAAGTCTAAAACTAAAGAGGTCAACCAGATTGCTTGCAGGAATGTGATCAAGACTAGACGACGCTAAAGATGACGTATACAATAAGTATGTAAGCTAAGATAACATGCCGTCACCTGTAGTCATTCAATTGTTTATAAACTGATTAGGTCCAAGCTCCCTGCTTGAGACAACTACCCCGACTATTATTCAAAACGGCCTACGTGATCTGTACGTGTCTCATTCGATTGTGTGTTCGTATGAAACTATGTCATCTGATAGTATGTTCATAATGTTCGAACTACTGTCTGTTCCTTCATAACTTGTAAACAGAGATGGTAGACAAGCAGACACCGAGTTAGTGATCGTCATTAGAAGACCTGTACCTCTTTACCTAAGCTTTATATCATGTAGAGGAATAGGATTAGCCATCATCGTTGGCAGAAGCGATCAAGCTATCGTTATTAGAAGACTTGTACAATCATACCTGATCTTCATCATGTAAACTTCGAGAATATACTATTTTTTTATACCTTGTGTTTTCTACAAGAACCTCACCGAACCATGAGTTTTAACCACATCGTTGTAAAGATAATACCGACTTCGTAAGTGATCTACAAAACCCCAGACACTCCATTGAAGATGGAAGTGCAATACCAACCGACTTAGCGTAAGTTTATCGCTAGTCTAACATTACCTCATAGGGGCGCCCTTATCATACAAGGCACAAGCCCTAATAATTGGTGGCCAGCGGACCATAAGAACTCTACACGTCCTACGAAGAAAAAAACAGAATAATAAATCATGAAGTCAACGACGACGAAAGCAGCAGATTCTCAAGCAACCTCGTATCATCATTAGTGAGCGACTTCAGAAACAACAAGATTCGTCAAGCAACTTAGTATCATCGTAGTGAATAACTTCAAGAAACAAAACCGACGTGTCCTTTTCCTACGGCACGGAAGCTTCGTCTCTCCATTAGAATCAATTCAAGAAAACATCGTTAGTGAGCGTTTCCGGCCACTGCAAGAAACAAAAACCGAACGCGTCTGCAGCATCGGATTTTTTAAGGGCTCGAATCATCGAAACAACGCGCACGGGGGAAACGGGGGGGGCTGAAGCCAAACCAGGTCGTCCGCTAAAAATAGAGAAGGAGGACCAAGGCCGTGTGTCGTTATCGGACACCCCCGTGACTTCCCACAAAAAGCGCAAGCTAAGTACAATTTTTTTATTCATTTGTGGAGTAACTTTTGAGTGTTTCCTTTGCAGGTCGAATTTCGTTATTCCTGTGGCTGAAGTTACAAGAGACATTCTTAATCTTACTTTTTTACAGAAATTATCTACATCATTGAGATTTCGCTACTGCGAGTTTTTTTATCTTTGAGTGTCTGTTTCCAGAAGTTCTACTGAAAATATCATAATCATATACTATGTTAATTTTATCATTTTGGGTGATTATTAATCCCTTACGTGACAAATCATATTAAACAGTGAATATGCGTTTTACGCAGTGGACGTCTGATTTATACAGATGCATGGATAGGGTCGTTAAGCACCGTAGTGATTAGAAAACACACGAAAAACAAGTGGAAACGGCCCGTACAAATCTATATATTATTGAGGTAACACTATTTCGGGTCTTGACAATAAATGCTCCTTTGCAAGTCCCGATCGCAGTTTTAGCCTTGAGTTTTTTTGAGTTATATAAAATATCGAACCTCAATGACTCAACTTAACTTTAAAAATATGGCTGGATTGCAAGGAATAACATGTCTATAAAAAAACTTTCATCAGGCTAAATGCGCTGACCAGGATCCCTCACTATTTCAAATTTTAGCAAAGAATGCCAGTACAAACAGTTAATATTGTATGCAGTAGTGATAACTTGTCTTATTAGTAATCGCTCAGGTTCCTAATAGTTCGTCATTCATTGCTTTATACGTAACCCTCAACATAATGCTAAAAACACGGACAATACGTTGCCGATGGTAATAAGAGAAGGATCCTAATTATTAAACAAAAAGAAATAGAAACAGTAGCCTTTCAGAATCAAACAAGCAAACTCGGTTACTGTGTCACCATAGTCAAGCGGTCAAGGTTAGTTAAATCTGCCGAGTTTTCAAAGCGAAGCAAATTCCACACATAAGCGACTCTAGCAGAGTGGGGAAAAGCGATGTTGGTTCATACCAATATCTTTTGAATTAAAAAGGATTTTTTCCTATGAAACACCGACCGTATAAGTAATCAGAGCAGGTTTTCGTTTTAATTTTAATACATTAAGTTATAATAAATACTGGTGGATTAAGCCCAACTGTACGCGCCGTAAAAATTATAATATCTTGTTTTATTTATTTCTTTAATACACGTAATATCTTGTATTTAACGGACTCACCGTCTGTTGTTCGAACTTCCCGTCTATGAAGAAATCCGGATAAGCGAGCGATTACAGATACCTCTATAGTTAAAAAATAAAAAAACGTTGATCTGTATGAGTGTAATTGTAATATCCATCTAGGGGTATACAAAATATTATCTTACATCCTGCAAAAATAAGGCGTGTTTTATCAAAGGAAAATCCTATAAACCTTCAAACATATTAAAATCCGTTTGAACAAAAATGAGACAGTTTAATACAAATAATAACTTATATAAAGGAACTATAGCATTTGTCCTCATAAATCGTAACATTGTTCAAAATGACACAATTAGAATTCTCAACCACAGTCGCACTTTGCACGCAAAAATTTCGAGAAACATGCACCCTCGAATGTCTTAGTTGCGTAGAAAAGACTGCTGGGAAATGAAATTTTTAATCCTTCCCGACACTCTGAAATATAACGATTTCCGCGAACAAAGCCCTAAAAGTATACATATCGTGATACGGAAGTTATAAATATCGCATTTTTTATTGTTGCTAATTTTTAATCACGCCCAACCAGTCGTGGATGAATCTCTCTGATAATCTATCTAAGTAATATCCGTAAAGTCATTCAAGCAGAGGTGATTCAGCAGAATTTTTTTTTTATCTTTTACCTGAATACCAGGAAGTTTCTCCACTAGCGAGTGATCTCTGGGAAAAACGGATGTATTTAACACAAAACACGGTCTAAGGACAAACATAAAGATATTTACGTACCTTCGTATAGATTCTCAATGAAATTTCAAAATAGAGATAAATGACGAAGTTGAAAAAATGTTAGTAATAGGAGTCATTAGGAAATCAAATAAGCCCATATAATTTTTTCCCTCAAATGTCATGCCATAAAAGATCGGATTTCACGTATCTGCGTAGATTCTGTCGCTTAAACAAGGAAACGACTCCCGATAGTTTCCAGTGCGATGTACCGACGACATCTTATCTCTGTTAGGTTAGAATAAATTTTTTTCACCAACTTGGACTTACTTAAATGCTTTTACCAGATACCATTACCTTAAGTGATTGTACCTCATACAACCGTTTTCAGCACACTCGGGGGACATTATCAATTTTTACGTATGCCTCCGGCTTACGTTTGCGCCCCAATTATAATATAGTGTTTGGAGACTTTAGGGATACCCTACATGCCTATATGGATGATCTTGTAATCTTTTCTAATACCTTAGAAGTACATTCACATAAAGTAGAGCTAGTGCTACAGAGACAAAGACAAATAATCTCAGAGTAAAATATCTAAATGTGAGTTTTTAAAAAACCGCCAACATGTTTATCTAGGTTTTATGTGTCTGGTCAAGGTCTTAAAAGTAGTCCATGGTAAGGTGTCGGCTATTCATAACTTTCCGTACTTATTAACGTAAAAGGGGGATACAGCACTTTCGCGCTTTAGTGGGTATTACAATCGTATGTAAATATGTAACTCTTCAATCATGACAGCTCCTTTAACAGATCTTACGAAGAAGAACGTAGATTTATTATGGTCTGAAAAGCATCAACAGGCGTTCAATATCTTAAAAGCGGAAAATGCAGCTTACCTAACTTAAAAAATAAAAAATCCCTGACTTAAATAAGGAATTTTTTTTTTTTTTTTATTGCAACAGACGCCTCAGACCAAGGGGTAAGAGGGTTATTACTTCAGTAATATGATAAACAGTTCTTCCCTATAGCTTTTATTCACGTAAACTAAAGCCCTCTGAAAGTAAATATGCAGTAATAGGCAAGGAAGGGCTAGGTATCTTTAACTCATAGTACGTTTTAAGTTCATAATCTATGGCTATCCTGATAAAGTCCTTACTGAACATGAGTCCTTACCGAGTTTTTTCAAAGGCTTTAATCACAGTCCAAAAGGAACTCGGTGACAAATGATCATTCAGGTCTTTTGGAGCCAAGTTAAGATATCTACCTGGGAAAGCAATTATCATAGCTGACGCATTATCCCGCAATCCGCACCATACAGCAAAGACCATTAATTGGACTAAAAGATATAGAAACATCCGTGCCTATTGTTAAAACCGTATCTAACAAGAAAATTCCTTAACCCAAGAGATCGCGAGCATTGAATATCTGGGTTGGAGCGCAGAACTGTTACAAACTGAACAAAGCAAGAGTCAACAGACATAACCCAAACAATAACCTTCGAACGGAAAACGGATAATCAGAAATCGCAGCAATAAACACCAAACAATAAACACTTCGAACGGAAAAACCAGGGTCAGCGGCTAAGCAAAAAAACAATACACACTTCGAGCAGAAACCCTAAAGCAAAAGTATATTTAAAGTATGTGATCATTGAATAATGTAATCAAATGTAATATTATATGTAGGTCTGTGACGAGGTAAACCGAAGAACACAGCAGATGACTAACGACCAGGTATTAGTAATAATCTCTTTCATACCAATCGTCATAAACTGGTTGCATTTTCCGTCATCCACGGGTTCCCTACTATGTTACAGAAAGCCAAATCACTATTTTACTGGCCTACAATGCTTACAGATATAAAAAGCACATAAAAGCTGATTGTAACACGTGTCATGAAAACAGGACACACTAGACAAACCTGTCAGTTTAGGGGCCTATCCTGTGCCAAATCAATCCTTGAAAGAATATACTTTAGAATTACAACAGGTTACGAGTCTGACAGAGGGAATAAACACTTCTTAGTGTTAATAGTTCCTTGACACGTTATATAGAATTAATAGCACTAAAAACAAACACCGCAATTGAGTGCGTTAGGAATATTTATGAGTGCTAAATCAGTAAACATGGAATTCAACACATGATATTCTGACTCGGGTGGTGTAATCATAATAATCTCCTTAACACGTTGTGTGAATTCCTTTCCATTAAGAAAACCAAATATATATTTTATCACCCAGAGTCAATCGGTTTGTGAGAATAACGGATAATTAAATAGGAAGTGTCAATGTCTTACGAGTTACAACTCGTGATATTGGATCCGAGTGGATTATAGCGGTTCTCGCGGTTTTAAATACCTTTATCATTTATATCTTGTATCTATAGAATTGATGCCGCAAGTAGCCTTATACGGTACGCCGCTAGAACACTTTTCCACATATTCAAGCCAACCATTAATTTATCAAATATATAAAAAAATATATATATAAATAAATAAATAAAAAAATAAGTATAAATATGGATACAAGTGGAGTCAATATAATACACTCCGTAAGAAGTCGGAAGGGTTACAAAGTTATAATAAAAAATGGAATCACGATAAAATCAATAAGCAAAACGTAACCATAGATAATTAAATATCCAAATATATATGCGTAAAGATTTGAACTCTAACTTAACGCTTTAGTAATGACATAATAAGCCTAAAATTTGTTCAAACACATATCCAAAATCTACTGACATATTGTCTGTCCCGGTGATTTATATTCGTAGTCAATGAAAAAAAAAAAATTAAATAAATAAATAAATAAATAAACTAATAATAAATAAAATAAATAAAATAAAATAAAAAGAGATTTTAAGTCAGGAAGTCTAGAAGTGAAAATGTTATCTATGGAATAATCCTATATGAATCTTATACAGGGCTAATAAATATATATAGAATTTGTATGGAAACCTTTTTCATATAGTTTGAATAAGGAATATTTATTAACATAATGCCAACATGAACTAATATATTGTTCAATTTTGGTACTGTTGTTTTTTTTTTTTTTTCAGACATTCTTCTCATGCGGGTGAGAATTAAAACACTAAAATATCATTTGAAAATACTAAGTCGTATCTCTTACAGCAAGTAACGTAACTCTTAGCTGGCTGAGAGCAATCTCCTGCCAGTGACGACGTCATCATTGCCGTATCAGCATTTGTTCCTTTTAACCTCAATAATCTGCTTACACAGGCTTCATCTGTGTGTCGTCTCTGCTTGCAAAAAGCAGATTGACTGGAGAAGGAATGCTTAGTTCATGAACTTCACATGTGGTTCATAGGTCACATGACAGGCCACATAACATATTCTTATCCGTGTGTGTAATGCAATTAGTTAAGGACTTGTAATCATTTTAAAATTAATGAACAATATAAGCAAATAGAATTTCTATCAACAAATGAATTAATTTTTTTTTTCTGAACCTCATAGACAATTAGAGTCAATAATTCAGCTTATGACATGGTAAACGGACATTTAGAATTATCAAGTTGTGGATAAGAAATATTTACTTGCAACATTAGCCTATTACAATTCAAGTAAATCACATTCATGGGAAAATGTCACATTTTCTTGAAAACCCCAAAGTTTATATAGAAATTAGTTACATAGTGGGTTTTTTCGTTGCATCTCCCTACCTATTAATAAAGTTTTTAAAAAAATTAACCTTAGAGGATGCGCACGAGAAAATTGAATATGAAACTTTTGTTAGGGGCACATAGAATCATGATTAATCTTCTCTTTGACTTTTATGTTGCCTGGCAATCTTACAATTAGCTCCGTTTTCCACTTCTTTGTCTAGTAACTTACTACCAGTAATATCGAATTTTCTTTGAGATTCGTAATGATATCTATTTATTTTTTATAATTATGGATATTTTTTACAGTCATCATAGACCTGGATAGGTTCACTCATTGTTAATGCCATGGATAAAAAAGTTTGTACAGCGGACTCTTTTGAATTCCGAAATATCAGCGAATTCATGTGGGTTAAGTCTGGTCTAAATGGCTCTCTCCCCCCCCTCCCCTGTATTTGGATGTTGTCTGAATTTACTTTGCCCTTGTGACAATTATAATTTCACTTGCAGGCTGATTAATGGAACCGGTTGGGTTACAGTATCCTGCAGTACGAGAGTTTCACATAGCACCTTCAAAAATCGTTCGTCGCAGCGGACGACTACAGTCAAGTAACAACCGCCTACAATGTGAAAGGAATTTCATGGACTTCTTCGACCGACACCGTATCTCGTCGTTAATCTCGTTTAATGCGGAATGCTCCGGCTACTGTCGGAATCGACTACAAAAAGGGACATACTTCCGACAATTACGACCCGAAGATATTCAACTCTACTTTGCTGGCGAAGGAATCGTGCTGGGATGATCTATTCATCGCGAACGGAATCGTGTAGCTTAGGATGCAGAGAATAAGTATGAGCGCAAAAAATAGAACGTTGGACCCGCCCAGGCAAATTTTTCCCCTTGTTTTAACCATTGAAAAAGGCCGTTTCAATTGGCTAAAGGTGGTTGTCTGGAACTGTGTAATGGACGAAAAGTTGTTCGAAAGCTAGTTAAAAGTGAAGTAGTATAACCTCGTCATGTATCCTATATATATAAAAGTATCATGTATCCTATATATAATTGATCATAAATAACAGAGTTGAAATATATCTTTGCGTGTACGCAATAGGAATCTCTTCTCTAAATGCTCTGAAATAAACGGAATCGGAAATATAATTCTTTGCGTGTACGCAACTAGGAATCTATTATTATGTAACTGAATGCAATACATAACAGAATCTAAATCTAGTCTTTTGCGTGTACGCAATAGTAATCTATTTAAAAGTGCACATGTATTAATCATAAATTAATATGGAATCCATCCATATACATAGGTATAAAACAAATCAGGTAGCCTATAATCAATCTGTTACCTTATCTCTTACCATTATCTGCAGTTTATTTATGAGTTAATATATGAATTAATGAATCAGATATATAACATTTAGCATAAAAATCAACGAATCAATCAAGCATAAACATTAATAACTTTATCAATTCATATATGAAATTTTTTATCAGTTAAAATATGATTTTTATCATGTTAATCTTCATTCTATGCAATTATCAGAGTACATTAGTATTTCTGTAGCATAAGTATCTTAAAGAGATGAAGTGAAAAACTGTATCATTATATATCATGTGATCACTATTATTTACCAATATCATTGTTTTATATTTTTATTACTTGAATCAATTCTGTACACCATGAATTTTTATTTACTTATATATATATATATATTCACATAGTGTCTGTATCACACTCCTATAAGTCAAATGCAAGTCAAGTTTGAGTAATATTCAGTAGTTGGTTTGGTAGCTGACCGAGCTAATGTAAGTGTTTACATAATTAAAAACAAATATGGAATGTTTAGTACCATATTATATAAAAGTTCTAAAATCTAAAGAGGTCAACCGCAGGATTGCTTGCAGGAATGTGATAAGACTATGACGACCTAAAGATGACGTATACAAAATAAGTATGTAAGCTAAGATAACCATGCCGTCACCATGTTAGTCCATTCAATTGTTTTGATTTAAACACTATTCCAAGCTTCCCTGCTTGAGACAACTACCCCGACCTATTATTCAAACGGCCTACGTGATCTGTAGCGTGTCTCATTCGATTGTGTGTTCGTATGAAACTATGTCATCTGATAGTATGTTCATATGTTCGAACTACTGTCTGTTCCTTCATAACTTGTAACAGAGATGGTAGACAAGCAGAACAGAGTTAGTGATCGTCATTAGAAGACCTGTACCTCTTTACCTAAGCTTTATCATGTAGAGGAATAGGATTAGCCATCATCATTGGCAGAAGCGATCAAGCTAATCGTTATTAGAAGACTTGTACAATCAATACCTGATCTTCATTCATGTAAACTTCAGAAGAATATACTATTTTTTTATATTAGCCTTGTGTTTCTACAAGAACCTCACCGAACCATGAGTTTAACACATCGTTGTAAAGATAAATACCGACTTCGTAAGTGATCTACAAAACCCCAGACACTCCATTGAAGATGGAAGTGCAATACCAACCGACTTAGCGTAAGGTTTTATCGCTAGTCTAACATTACCTCATAGCGCCTTATCATACAATCCCCCCCCCCCCCCCCCCCCCCCCCCACAAGCCCTAATAAATATAGGTATCAATATGCTTTCCCAAGCGCATTCTTCTGGTATCTTTTCCTGTTCGAATATTTTTACCATCAGATCATACAAGATGTCTACCCACCTTCCTCTCCTAAGGTTTTCCAAACTTCGACTGGGGATTAAGTCAGGTCCTGTTGCCTTCCCATTTCTCATTCTTTTTAAGGCTCGTGTCACTTCATCCCTAGATATCCCATTACCATTCCCATGTTTACCTTGTCCATCCTCTCTTACAAGTCTTTCATTTTCTTCATTTAGCAGTTGTTCGAAATACTCTTTCCATCTTTTCAGGATGTCTTCTTTCCGTTTTTTACGACCGTACCATTCCTGTCTTTCATTTGCTTAATATGTGATGTCCTTTGTTTCTTTTATTTCTTACTTTTGACAGTTTGAGCATCTTACTCAACCCTTCCTTGGTTTCCAGTTCATTATAAACCTCTTCATATGCCCTTGCCTTAGCTTGAGCTACCACCCTTTTTACTTTCTTTCTCTTAATCGTTCTCTGTCCTCCTGCAGCTGTGACTCTTCAAATCTCTTCTTTGCCTCCCGTTTTACCTTTCACCACTTCCCCCACCTCTTCTTCCCACCACCAGCTCTCCTTTTCCTCCCATACTATTCCAGATGTTTCCCCTAGTATCTCCTTTCCATGTCTTCTAATCACTGATGCATTATGCCTCCACCATTCTCCCACATCTTCAATTCCCAGATCAACCTCTCCCAGCACTCTTCTCCTGAACTCTCTCTTCTTATCATTATCCCTCCCTAACTTCAATTTATACACTTGATTTTCTTTACCCATTCGTTTTCGTTTTCTTTTCTCTTTTCATCTTTAAATCCATACAAAGGAGCCTATGTGGGGGCCACGTGGTCACCTGGGATAAACTTTACAATTCCTAACTTCCACCAGCCTTGATCTATTGTAAAGGAGGTAATCTATTTGTGTGCATCTACCGCCACTCCTGTATGTTATCAAGTGCTCCCTCTTCTTTTTGAAGAATGTGTTCACTATTGCCATATCAAAGGACACGGCAAAGTCTACTATACTCTCTCCTTCTGGGTTTCTCTCCCCAATCCCCATGTCCTCCATGCACACGTTCAATTACATTCCTTTTCATTTCCGACATGTCCATTAAAGTCTGCCCCCACTACAGTCCTCTCCTGCTCTTCCAGTTCTTGCGTTACCTCACTCATTTCGTTACAAAAACGGCTCTTTTCTTCCTCTGTGGCAGCCCACTTGTGGGAGCATAAGCGCTAATGAGGTTTCATTGTTTCCCTCCATAACATATCTTCACCTCTCATACTGCGGTCTTTCTTTCTACTCACTTCCGTCACTGCATTCTTCATTTCCCCCGACAACACTACTCCACACGCCATTCCTACCCTGCTCATTTGCTCCACTATAGATTTAACTTGTAGCCATCCCCCAGTTCATCTTTAGCTTTATTACCCTTCCATCGAGTTTCCTGCACACACAAAATATCCACTCTCTTTATCTCATTAACTCTGCCAACTCTCTTCCTCTTCCTGTCATAGACCCAATATTGAGCTGGCCTATTCTGATCACATTTAGAGCTCGCTCTTTAGCTGCACCCGCTCATGATGCAGTAGCCCTCGCCTTGTCACAGAGTTAGGTCGATGTGTCTGTGCGTCGTTTACGGAGTACGCCCTAGCCCTATTCTCATCAATATCACGACTCATTCCATTGGTTTTGGCGTGGGTTTTTGTTTTACAGTCGGATGCCCTTCCTGACACCAACCCTCCCTATTTATCCGGGCTTGGGAACCGGCACCCATTGAGGCTGGCTTGCCCCCACAGGAGGCTAGATTAATAATAATAATAATAAAATAATAATAATAATAATAATAATAATGACGCCAAAGCTATTAAATTGTTTTTATGATAAATATAAACTTATAAGCCAATGGGTATAAGTGTACAATAATCTTCCTATCTAAGCCTCTCTCTCTCCCTCCTTTATGGAATTATTCAAGACCTCTCTCTTTCTCCCTCCTTTGTGGAATAGTTCAAGACCTCTCTCTCTCCCTCTTTTCTGGAATAGTTCAAGACCTCTCTCTCTCTCTCTCTCTCCTTTCTGGAATTGTTCAAGATCACGCTCTCCCTCCGTTGTGGAATTGTTCAAGACCTCTCTCTCCCTCCTTTCTGGAATAGTTCAAGATCTCTCTCTCTCTCTCTCTCTCTCTCTCTCTCTCTCTCTCTCTCTCTCTCTCTCTCTCTCTCTCCCTCTCTTTCTCTATCTCTCTCTCTCACAACTATGAAATATATGGTAAATGTGCATACCTAGATGGCTATGAGGATGATTGCGAGATCTGCATCCAAAATATGCAAAAACCCTAAAAGAAGGAAAAGGATGTAAGTTCGACAAAAATGTAAATATAGCACCCTGTAGCCATGAAGTCATAATCAAGTAAATAATCAATCAAGTAATAAAATCCAAAATAAGAAAGAAACAAATAAAGAGAGGAATAAAGAATATCAGGTAAAAGAAAAAAGCAAGCCATCAACGAGATATGCAGAGATGTCAGCAAAAAATTTCAAATTATCAGCTACAAAATTCTACTCAAGAGATAATAACTGTATTTATTATGCAAGAGGATATTGCAGAACGGAGAAAAGAAAATGCAGAATCAGACACAAAATGAATAATTATGATGAAGGAAGATCAAATATTATGGAAAAGTTGGATTTTTTAATGTCAGAATTTCTGGAAATGGAAAAAAGAACAACATACCAGAACAGGAAAGAGACATGGGAAAATCCTTATTACTACCAATATTAAATGAAGGAGAAATCACGCAAACCATATAGTGATGAATGCGCAGGGTCTAGTTACGAGTAACTCAAAAAGAAAAATAGAGTACTTAGAAGAACTAACCCAAATTGAAAAGAAAATAGATATAATGAATATAAAGGTGAAACCTGGTATTCCCAAGAGACTGGGAATGATAATCAAATAAAAAGGGTTCCAAACTTATAGATCAGACAGAAAAACAAAATAGGAATCAAGGGAAACCGCAATATATGGGAAAGACAAAAAACAAGGAAAAATATATGAGAAATATAGTAACTCAGAATGTGAACTAATAGCGGTAGAATTTGAATCTGAAAAATTAATGAACATAGTAATATAGACCTCCTAATACTAAAGAGTTTGACTTAATAATAGAAAAAATTGGATGATATATGTAGAAATCACAAGGAAGGACTGGACCATTCTCCTATCTGGAGACTTCAACTTTCCTTTCGTAGACTGGAAAGAACGAATAGGAGATTGTGGTTGTACTTATACATATAAAAAAAGAGAGTAAATAGTAGTGCAGAAGATAAGAGGCAATTCGAAAAGCTATTAGATATGCTACTAGAATACAACATTCAACAAATAAATCACCTACCAACAAGAAGGAAAATACTTTAGACCTAGTATTTGTGAACGAGATGAATTATGTTAAAGAAATAATAGTTTATAATGCGAGTATTTCAGACCATAATGTCATAGAATTAAAACAGTCCATTCAAAGCAAGTGAAAACAGAGATAAGCAAGAAATGAAAAAGTGGGAAGGATATGGAAAATACAACTTTCTACAGTAAAAATATAAAATTGTCAGAAATAAATGAAGAATCAAGCAAAGATTGGGATAACATTTTCGTAAGTGATGACTTAAGGATAAATACGGAGATATTATATAAATATTAGAGAACTAGTGGATAAATATATACCGAAGAAGAAAAGTAAACATCAGTCGTGTATACTAAGAGACAGAAGGATCTTGTTCCAGAAAATCAGAAAGTGGAAAAAAGGTCTTGCAAAAGAAAAAAATGCATGAAAAGTTATAGAACTAAAAAGTAAGATAGAAAATGCAGAACAAAAAGATTTATACAATCAAAAGAAAATGAAAAACAGGACTTGGAAGAAAAAACCCTAGTAAATATCAAGCAAAACCCCAAACTATTATACTCATACGCGAAAAAGATGGATAAAAGAAGAATAGAAATTGGCCCTCTAAGAATTGAAGGGAGATTAACGAATGAAAAAAAAGGAAATTTGCAACATATTGGCAGAACGATATAAGAGAGAATTCATCCCTAGAAATAGATAATAATGATAATGATATAGAAGTAAGGGACGAAAATAGTGAATATTTAGCTGAAATAGATATTAATGAAGCTGATATTGTGCAGGCTATTAATGAAATTAAAAATGGAGCTGCAGCAGGGCCTGATGGAATTCCTGCTATTTTGTTAAAGAAAGTAGTTCATTCTATCGCAAAGCCACTTGCAATATTATTAAGACAAAGTGTAGATACAGGCAAGATTTATGATGAGACAAAATTAGCATATATTACCCCTACTTTCAAAAGTGGATCAAGACTAGAGGCAATTAATTATAGGCCTGTGAGTCTAACATCACATATTATGAAAGTGTATGAAAGGGTAATGAAGAAAAATATTATGAAACATTTAATAAAAAATAATTTGTTTAATATAGGACAACATGGTTTCGTACCCGGAAAAAGTACACAAACCCAATTGTTACTCCACCGTGAGAACATATTCAAAAATATGAAAAGCGGAAATGAAACAGATGTGGTTTATCTAGACTTTGCAAAAGCTTTTGACAAAGTAGACCATAATATATTAGCGAAGAAAATTAGGAAAACACAATATCGTGGATAAAGTAGGAAGATGGTTAAAAGAATTTTTACACAACAGAAAACAGATAGTTATTGCAAACGATGAGAAATCGGATGAAGCCAAGGTAATATCCGGTGTGCCACAAGGTACGGTGTTAGCTGCAATACTGTTTGTTATTATGATTGAAGACATAGACAGTAATGTTAAGGATTCGGTAATGAGTAGTTTCGCTGATGACATAAGAATAAATAGAGATATTACTTGTGATGAAGATAGGAACGCTCTACAAAGAGACCTTAACAAAGTATATGATTGGGCAGAGGTAAATAGGATGATATTTAACTCTGATAAATTTGAATCAATAAATTATGGAGACAGAGAAGGAAAGCTATATGCATATAGGGGACCTAATAATGAGACAATCACTAATAAGGAGCAATTAAAGACCTTGGTGTGATGATGAATAGGAACATGTTATGCAATGATCAAATAGCAATTCTTTTGGCAAAATGTAAAGCAAAAAATGGGAAGGTGTTGTTACGGCACTTC
>NC_061109.1:75749586-75752086 GCF_015104395.2 Macrobrachium nipponense
TAAATGATGTTGTTATTTGTTACGGGACTATTCTTAATTAGCATATCTTTAATGGTATTGTTATAAGAGAACACTACATTAACTTTAAATAATTTAAATATTGATTTTATGGTTTCAAATCCACGAAAGTAAGGTAAGCTAAGTACATTTTTAGGCATTTCTTTTTCATTAATAGCAACACTATAAAACTTTTTGTGAGCTTTTTGATAACATAAATCGACTAAATGAGGTGGGTAGTAGAGATCGTTTCCTATCTTTTTTATGTATTTTATTTCTTGGTCAAGATATTGTGGACTCGTGATACGCAAAGCACGTAGGAACATAGAAGAAGAAATTGAAATGTTAATATTAAGATGGTGGCCAGAATAAAACTGTACATATGTTAAATTATTTGTGGATTTTCTATAAATACTGAATTTGCATTGGAAAAATTCTCTATGTATTAATATATCTAGGAAAGGGATGACATTGTTATTTTCAATTTCAACTGAATTTTATGGATGGCACTAAATTATTCAGTTTAGGCAATAAATCATTTGCATCGATACCAACAGGTAAGACTACTAAGACGTCATCTACATATCTGTACCATTTTAAGGGGACAAGTGGGATATTCGTGAGGTGTTGTCTTTCAAAAAATTCCTTATATAAGTTTGAAAGGAGAGGTGATAAAGGGTTACCCATGGCCATACCAAATATTTGTTGGTAAAACCGTGGAACTAGGCTTTCAAAAGCTCTTGAATATTTTGTCCCGTGTTATATTAAAGAACTTCCTAGTTGCGTCTGCTTTATTTAGTATGGTGTTTATCTTTAAAAGGGAAAACAACAGCTGTGGCCTGAATTCTCTCTCTCTCTCTCTCTCTCTCTCTCTCTTCTTTCTCTCTCTACTCTCTCTCTCTCTCTCTCTCTCTCTCTCCAGGAAAGAAGATTAAAATGGCGTTTTACTTTGTAGGTTTCCTGTTTCCTCTCTAGCGTATTTTCCATCAATAATTTCCACTCGAAAGGAATTGCTTCCTAGAAAATTAATATATCCCTCTCTCAACTCGAACTTAAAAGTTTTCACATCTATTGAGCTCATAAAAGTTTTTTTCGTTTTCCGGTGGACTTCAAAAAATATTGACGTAATTGTAACTTGAAGAAATTGGTTTACACTCGGCTTCAAGCCACAGAAAACAATTTCCTGTGCCAGTAATTGTTTACTCTTTGTTTTAGTCACAATCAAAGCAAATGCCAACGGTATTACCCTCTAACAATTTTCCGTCTTTTAGCGTTGAAAGTGTTCGCTTTGGCAAACCCCTTCACATCTCGTGATAGCTCGTTTTCACTCGTTTTAATTCACAAATTGTTTGGTGTTTGGAAAAGTGTGGGGTTCTGAGAAGCAGCCTGGCAAATACTCAAACGGGAAAATCTCGTTGCAAATTCCCTCAGAGAGCAAGGTATTGTTTTTTGTATTTCCTTCTTTGTAAAAAAATATACCAAAGCATTAAAATATAAAATAAAGAATAAAAGAAATGTCATTATACCGACAGAGATGGGACATGTCGTTGTCGTAAATTCTTTTCTATCACAAAACACAATGAAAAAATACATTCAAAGATGGAATTACTTTTTTTGTCAAAACATCATATGAAACTGACTTTTAACATTGATTAGTGGAGTTATATCATAAAATCTTAATATTGTAATAACTAGAAATATGGGAACTCTAATCAGTTTCTCACACTTAAACACTTCGCTACATAGGATGGAAGTGATGTACAGGTCCAGACAGAGAGAGAGAGAGAGAGAGAGAGAGAGAGAGAGAGAGAGAGAGGAGAGAAGAAGAATGGAGAGAAATCAGAGAGAGAGAGGGGGGGGGGGGGAGAAGAGAGAGAGAGAGATAAACTGACATACAGATGATGAATGGTGTGACATACTTGAATTCTGCATTAGTATATTCTGAAGAAAAATAATTGAACATAGATATATTTCTGTGAAAAACTGAATTACTAGATAGTTCGATTTTGAATGCTGTAAGAATTTGGAATATTTCGAAATAAAAAGAAAAACCAGTATGTGATTTGTATGGAGACAGAGCAAGCCTCTGGCAACCTTGATATAAATACAAGGGTTATGTACCGAAGATACCGTACATAGAATGTACTTTGTTTAGTCATTACACATCCTGTGACAATTGAGGAATTGTGTTATGAAAGAAAATGGTTACAGGCAAAACACGTAAAGCTTCAATTACCCACTTTACACTTTACACTGGTCATTCCAAAGATAAGTTTGAAATCCCTGCAGTGGCACTAAATATGTAAAATATGCCGCCTATTTTAAAAAAAAGTTTTTCTTTCTAACTTTTGGGCAATTGGTAATCCTTCTCAATCTAAAGCTGAGATTTATCTGAATAATGAACAGTGTATGAAGTAGTAAGATTGTTTCTTCCCTCTTGGGGAAGTGTGTCTTTTTTTTCATGGATATATTTTTTTATATTTTCTCAGTCGTCCTTTCTGTG
>NC_061109.1:75767086-75772086 GCF_015104395.2 Macrobrachium nipponense
TCTTTTTCTTGCACTTCGAAAGTCACTCTGCTTTTGACAGGTCATGATGTTCTTAGTAAAATAAAAAAACAAAATGTCATTTAAATTTTTTTCTGTTCCTGTTTAATGTGCATCTACTGGCCATAGGGCGAGAGTTGTTATAATGGGATTTAATAACGTTATCGAAATTTATTGGGAAATTTCAGTGCCAAATTTTTTAAACCACAGGCTGGCTTAGCGCCTCAGTGATGTGATCGGTATGGTCTTGGTCTGCCACCTCAGTGGCCGCCTGTTTGTTTCTTAAGCATTCCACTGAGGTGTGAGAGATGTGTATTTCTGGTGATAAGAGTTTACTCTCGACGTGGTTCGGAAGTCACGTAATGTCGTTAGTCCCGTTGCTGAATAACCACTAGTTCCGTTCAACATAAAAACACCATACAAACAAACAAACACAGGCTGGCTTCTTAAGGAATTACGTTGGGTAAGAAAAACTGAGAAAATCCTATTCTTACTTTTACCCCCGATACAATTCTTTTTCTCCAAGAGACGAGATTCGAGTGAGAAAATTTAATGTCGAAATTTATGAATCCGGCGAGGGAAATAGCAGGTGCTTACAATGCAATAAGCCGTGCTTCCAAATCCAGTAAGTCAGGCTTAAGAGAACACTCTCGTGAATCTTGCTGAGTCTGAAGTAATCTGCTGTCTCTCCATTTCTCTATCTCTGAATTTTTTTCTAGGTACTTCTTGTCTTATTTATTATGGCGACTAAGATTTGGATAGGGATATATACTCCTTTCATTTTTAGCCTAATTGTTTTTTAACAGAAAAGTTAACTGTTTTAAATTATCCAAAGAACGGCTATTTTTTTATATCCAAAGAATTCAGAACTAAAATGTGTATCAGCTTTGTGTCATGGAATAGAGTAATGTTTGCATATCTGATCATCGTGTATTTGCGTTGCAGATGAGTCGCTGTTCATTTTTAAAGTTACAAAAAGTATGATAGTTGCCAAATAATTGATGTTTTGTACCGAAACATCACTTATATGGTAACTATCACACTTTTTGTAACTGGGGTTGAACTCATCTGCATCGCAAATAAACGATGATCAGATATGTAATCATTGCCCTCTTCCACGCCACAATTCTAATAAAAGGCGACGAATTTTAGTTCTCTGCTCTTTGGATATGAAAACATACGACCATTTTCCTTGTATCTTTTAAAATATTCGACTTCTCTGTTACAAAAATTATGCTAAAACTGAAAGGAGCATATATCCTTATTCAAATTTTAGCCACACTCCTAACGGAAACAAGAAAAAACTAGAAAAAATTCGGACAGAGAAATGGAAGGGAAATGGAGAGACAGATTACTCCAGACTGCATGATTCACGAGAGTGTATCCTTAATGTATATATGTATAAATAAATGTGTGTATGTGTTTGTGCCACATACACATTTAAAAGCACTGAGTAATTTTAACCAAACTGGGTATAAATATAACTTAGCATTGGGGAAAGAATACTGTGGGAGTAAGACATCCATAGGTTTTGGGTTCACTGAGATTAATAATGACACTTCAGATGCCCTTCAAGTCCAAGTTCATCCCTGATAGGGAGTGGGGTGAAAAAGGGTGGGAAGCGGGTAACATGTAAAAGTAACGAAAACGACAGATATTAAGGTCTAATCCATAGTTTTCAAAGTCGCTGAGATGAATAGTGAACCCCCCAAAGCCTTTCAAGTCCAACTTCCGATAGAGAGAGGTAGTAGAAAGGGGAGGGAATGACTAATCCATAGTTCTTAAGGTCGCTGAGATGAATAGTGACACTCCTAATGCCATTTAAGTCCAAGTTCTGCCCTGATTGGAAAGGGCTAGGAAGGGGGTGATGTGAAAATAACCGAAAACTACAGATATTAGTGTCTAATCCAAAGCTTTTGAGGTTGCTGAAATGAATAGTGACACTCCCGAAGCCCTTGAAATTCAAGTTCAGCCACTAATGAAAGGGGGGTGAGAAGGGGTAAAAAATAAAAATGTCAAAAATTATGTATATTAGTGTCTTAAACCATAGTTTTAAAATCGCTGGGGATTAACAAAGTTATTCCCGGTGCCGTTCGTAAACCAAGGGTCAAAGGTCACGGATGAATATTACTCTCATTCACTAGTTTTCAAGCATGAACACCTTGATTTATTTGAAGATTAATCATCAACGCATTCATTTATTTCATTACTTGTTTGTATTTCAATTTACTTTCTGTATTTCGTAATGGTTTACTCAGCTCAATCCTGCCTGACGCGTGGCCAATAAATTTGATTGGAAACGTCTCCATTATATTGCATTCGCCTTCCCAACATCCCAGCTGCACGCTATTGACATTTACCAATTTCATGCACGAGTCTCAGATCTGGGGCATTTGAGTTATTCATTCATTTTTCGGATTCTATTTTTTTCCCTCGACCCCGAATGCCTCTCGCTTTAATTATTGAAATGTCATTGTATACGATGCTCCCGTTTCACTTTTTTCTTTCTCATTGTTATATATTTTTCCCGTTGGATTCTCGTTAGGTTTTATATACCTGGACAAGGCTTTTTTTTTATTTTTCATAATAGCTTATATTCATTAGTTGGAGACTCGTGTTTGTCCAATCTCATTTAGGCTTTTGTGTATATAAAGCGAGTTTGATGTCGAATCCTTTATAGGTAAACTTGATTACATGATGTCCGGGCGACCTTAGTGTCTAAGCAAAACTCAATATGATATTCGTTGCAGCTAGATATGATCTGCCCCGCTTGGAACGTTTAGATGAGTAAAATATAGAAAGAAATAAAACTGGAAAATTGTCAAGAAAGAAAGAAAAACTGTAACACTGTCAAGGATTATTTTGCTTTTTATGAAAGAGCCAATAACGAAATCGAGCATGAATATTCATATTCTGTAATAATATATATATATATATATATATATATATATATATATATATATATATATATATATATATATATATATATATAATATATATATATATATATACATAATATTAAACTCCATCTGCCCTGTCATTAATACAGATAATAACAGGACCTCATTTGATGAGAATGGTATTGTTTAAGATATATATATGTGTGTGTGTGTGTGTGTGTATACAATTTTGAACAGGCTATAAGTGGCAGCATCATCTGATCTGGTCGTTTTTACTGAGCATAGTCAGAATCTGACAATCAACAGAACTTCAACACCTGAACCTCCAACGTAATAACAGACACTGACACTGATATGTACTAACAGGGATGTAATACCTGGTGAGAATGTCTGGTTAGAATGGTCGGTCTCTCCTCAATATTGATAGTTAGATGGCAAAACCACCTCGTTCAGCCATCAGGAATCACTTTCAGGAATCATTCCCAAGTTGAGAAGCACCCGATTTCTGGGGAGAATTTTTCGATTCCAGCCTCATCGGAAGACAGTTCGGATCTGACAATAACGGTGGTAATTTTCCACGGTAAAAGGAGAGCCAGCCACCAACGGCTGGAGGATAATCTTTTTCGTGTTATTTTCTGTGTGAAATGCTTCTTTTTCCATTATATATATATATATCTATTATATATATATATAATATATATATATATATATAATATATATATATATTTATATATAGATAGTATATAATATATATATATTATAATATATTATATATAATGAAATATAAATAATAAACGGAAAAATAAGAATAACAAAGATGAAATAATAATAATATAAAATAATAATCATAAAATAAACTAATATATATATATATATATATATAATATATATATATATACATATATATATATATATATATATATATATAATATATGTATGTATGTATATATTTGCATATATATACATATGCATATACATATACGTATGAACACAAAGTTCATCACATCCCGATTGCCTAGTTAAAATAAAAAAAGCGAGATTTTTCTCTTCCTACCAACTTGAGACGATAATATCTTTCCTTCAGAAATTTTCCTTTAGGTGCAACAGACAGAATAACAGATTTAGCGCTTGCAGTCTCGGTGAAATTTTTATTAAGCAGTCGCGGGTAGGCAAGCAAGCAATATCAGAGTTCTTGGCTGAGTGAAGAAGAAGAGGTGAGTGGGTGGATGCACTCTTATATAGCCTCGACTTAAGGCAGAGTGTAAGAAAGCGATGGGTCTGTAATACTTTTCTAGCAAAGAGTTCGTGGCATTAATTCGTCTTAGATGCTGAGTTCAAGCAAAGGCGTAATGCAGTAATAACCTTAAACAGTTCTTGCGATTTAATAATTTTTTTTTATATTATTATCTGTTTATTGATGTATATATATCTTTTCTAGCAAAGAGTTCGTGACATTAATTCTTAGGTGCTGAGTTCAAGCAATGTAGAACAATTCTATAACAGTTCTTGTAATTTAATAATTTTTTATATATTATTATTTATGTACTTACCAATTGTTTTTATTTACTCTCAATTTAATAACTGATCTCTTTTTGTGTTTCCTGTTACGTGCTGTTATTTCTTTGGAAGTTTAGACTTCAAATCATTAGTGGCAGCGCCTCAGTGGCGTGATCGGTATAGTCTTGACCTGCCATCTCGGTGGCCGCGAGTTGGATTCTCGGGTATTCCATTGAGGGGTGAGAAATGTGTATTTCTGGTGATAGAATTTCACTCTCGACGTGGTTAGGAAGTCACGTAAAGCCGTTGGTCCCGTTGCTGAATAACCACTGGTTCCATGCAACGTAAAAACACCATACAAGCAAGCAAACAAGCAAGCAAGCAAGCAAATCGTTAGTGGCTTCTGCGGACATGTCCAATATGAAGAGGATTCTTCTTCTTCTTCTTCTGAATAATAATAATAATAATAATAATAATAATATAATAATAATAACAGGAGGTAAGAATGAAATGCTTCATAGTTTAGGAAATCTCTTTTGAGAAAAAAAAAACAGTGATTATACAAAGAAGGAGAATGAAAGGAGTTAGTCGCTCTGACCGTTTCCC
>NC_061109.1:75777086-75784586 GCF_015104395.2 Macrobrachium nipponense
TTGATAAATTTGAATCAATAAATTATGGAGATAGAAAAGGAAAGCTATATGCATATAGGGGACCTAATAACGAGACAATTATAAGTAGGGAAGCAGTTAAAGACCTTGGTGTGATGTTGAATAGGAACATGTTATGCAATGATCAAATGGCAATTCTATTGGCAAAATGTAAAGCGAAAATGGGAATGTTACGGCACTTCAAAACAAGAAAAGCTGAACACATGATTATGCTTTATAAAACGTATGTTCGTAGTCCGCTTGAATATTGCAATATGATAATGGTACCCACACTATCAAAAGGATATTGCACAAATAGAGAGTGTACAAAGGTCCTTTACAGCTCGAATAAAAGAAGTTAAGGATCTTGACTACTGGGAAAGACCACAGTTTTTAAAATTATATAGTCTAAAAGGAGAAGAGAACGCTACATGATAATTCAGGCATGGAAACAGATAGAAGGAATTGCCGAAAACATCATGGAGCTAAAAATATCAGAAAGAGCAAGCAGAGGTAGATTAATAGTGCCCAAAACTATACCAGGAAAAATAAGGAAAGCACACAGGACATTAATCCACTACGCACCAGCATCGATAATGCAGCGTCTATTCAATGTGTTGCCAGCTCATCTGAGGAATATATCAGGAGTGAGCGTAGATGTGTTTAAGAATAAGCTCGACAAATATCTAAGCTGCATCCCAGACCATCCAAGAGTGGAAGATGCAAAATATACCGAAAGATGTACTAGCAACTCTCTGGTAGACATTAGAGGTGACTCACACTGAGGGACCTGGGGCAACCCGAACAAGATGTAAGGTCTGTAAGGTCTCTCTCTCTCTTTCTCTCTCTCTCTCTCTCAAACAAGATGTAAGGTCTGTAAGGTCTCTCTCTCTCTCTCTCTCTCTCTCTCTCTCTCTCTCTCTCTCTCTCTCTCTCTCTCTATATATATATATATATATATATATATATATATATATATATATGCAGATACGATAATTACTCTCTCTCTCTCTCTCTCTCTCTCTCTACAGATACGATAATTACTCTCTGCCTCTCTCTCTCTCTTTATGCAGATACGATAATTACACTCTCTCTCTTTCTCTCTCGGCTATGAGGATGATTGCAGAGATCTACATCCAAAAAAATATGCAAAAACCTTAAAGAAGGAAAAGGATGTAAGTTCGACAAAAAATGTAAATATATGCACCCTGTAGCCATGAATCAAAATCAAATAAATAATCAATCAAGTAATAAAATCCAAAATAAGAAAGAAATAAACAAATAAAGAGAGAAATAAAGAATATCGGTAAAAGAAAAAAAAATAAAAAACCAAGCCATCAACGCGATATGCAGTGATGTCAGCAAAAAATTTCCAAGCCTCAGCTCCAAGATACAACTCAAGAGATAAGAACTGTATTTATGATGCAAGAGGATATTGCAAATATGGGGAAAATGCAGATTCAGACACAAAATGAATAATTATGATGAAGTAAGATCAAATATTGTGGAAAAGTTGGATTTTTTAATGTCAGAATTTTTGGAAATGAAAAAAAAACAACATACCAGAACAGGAAAGAGACATGGGAAAATCCTTATTATTACCCATATTAAATGAAGGAGAAAACACGCAAACCATCATAGTGATGAATGCGCAGGGTTTAATTACGAGTAACTCAAAAAGAAAAATAGAGTACTTAGAAGAACTAACCAAAATTGAAAAGAATATAGATATAATGAATATAAGTGAAACCTGGTATTCCCAAGAGACTGGGAATGATGATCAAATAAAAGGGTTCCAAACTTATAGATCAGATAGACAAAATAGGAATCAAGGGGGAACTGCAATATATGGGAAAGACAAAAAACAAGGAAAATTATATGAGAAATATAGTAACTCAGAATGTGAACTAATAGCGGTAGAATTTGAATCTGAAAAATTAATGAACATAGTAATATATAGACCCCTAATACTAAAGAGTTTGACTTAATAATAGAAAAATTGGATGATATATGTAGAAATCACAAGGACTGGACTATTCTCCTATCTGGAGACTTCAACTTTCCTTTTGTAGACTGGAAAGAATGAATAGGAGATTGTGGTTGTACTTATACATATAAAAAAGAGAGTAATAGTAGTGCAGAAGATAAGAGGCAATTCAAAAAGCCTTTAGATATGCTACTAGAATACAACATTCAACAAATAAATCACCTGCCAACAAGAAAGGAAAATACCTTAGACCTAATATTTGTGAACGAGATGAATTATGTTAAAGAAATAATAGTTTATAATGCGAGTATTTCAGACCATAATGTCATAGAATTAACAGTCCATTCCAAAGCAAGTGAAAACAGATAAGCAAGAAATGAAAAAGTGGGAAGGATATGGAAAATACAACTTCTACAGTAAAAATATAAAATGGTCAGAAATAAATGAAGAATTAAACAAAGATTGGGATAACATTTTCGTAAGTGATGACATAAATGTAAATACGGAGATATTATATAAAATATTAGAGAAAATGGTGGATAAATATATACCAAAGAAGAAAAGTAAACATCAGTCATGGATACCAAGAGACAGAAGGATCTTGTTCCAGAAAATCAGAAAGTGGAAAAAAGGTCTTGCAAAAAAAAAAATGCATGGAAAGTTATAGAACTAAAAAGTAAGATAGAAAATGCAGAACAAAAGATTATACAATCAAAAGAAAATGAAAAACGGGACTTGGAAGAAAAAACCCTAGTAAATATCAAGCAAAACCCCAAACTATTATACTCATACGCAAAAAAAGATGAATAAAAGAAGAATAGAAATAGGCCCTCTAAGAATTGAAGGGAGATTAACGAATGAAAAAAAGGAAATTTTCAACATATTGGCAGAACGATATAAGAGAGAATTCACCCCTAGAATAGATAATGAAGATAACGATATAGAAGTAAGGGATGAAAATAGTGAATATTTAGCAAACATAGATATTAATGAAGCTGATATTGTGCAGGCTATTAATGAAATTAGAAATGGAGCTGCAGCAGGGCCTGATGATGTTCCTGCTATTTTGTTAAAGAAAGTAGTTCATTCTATCGCAAAGCCACTTGCAATATTATTAAGACAAAGTGTAGATACAGGCATGATTTATGATGAGCACAAATTAGCATATATCACCCCTACTTTCAAAAGTGGATCAAGACTAGAGGCAAGTAATTATAGGCCTGTGAGTCTAACATCACATATTATGAAAGTGTATGAAAGGGTAATGAAGAAAAATATTATGAAACATTTAATAAAAAATAATCTGTTTAATATAGGACAACATGGTTTCGTACTCGGAAAAAGTACACAAACCCAACTGTTAGTCCACCTTGAGAACATATACAAAAATATGAAAAGCAGAAATGAAACAGATGTGGTTTATCTAGACTTTGCAAAAGCTTTTGACAAGGTAGACCATAATATATTAGCGAAGAAAATTAGAAAACATAATATAGTGGATAAAGTAGGAAGATGGTTAAAAGAATTTTTACACAACAGAAAACAGATAGTTATTGAAAACAATGAGAAATCTGATGAAGCTAAGGTAATTTCCGGTGTGCCACAAGGTACGGTGTTAGCTGCATTACTGTTTGTTATTATGATTGCAAACATAGACAGTAATGTTAAGGACTCGGTAGTGAGTAGTTTCGCCGATGACACAAGAATAAGTAGAGAAATTACTTGTGATGAAGATAGGAACGTGCTACAAAATATCAGAAAGAGCAAGCAGAGGTAGATTAATAGTGCCCAAAACTATACCAGGAAAAATAAGGAAAGCACACAGGACATTAATCCACTACGCACCAGCATCGATAATGCAGCGTCTATTCAATGTGTTGCCAGCTCATCTGAGGAATATAACAGGAATGAGCGTAGATGTGTTTAAGAATAAGCTCGACAAATATCCAAACTGCATCCCAGACCATCCAAGAGTGGAAGATGCAAAATATACGGGAAGACGTACTAGCAACTCTCTGGTAGACATTAGAGGTGCATCACACTGAGGGACCTAGGGCAACCCGACCAAGATGTAAGGTCTGTAAGGTAGGGTCTCTCTCTGCAGATACGATAATTACTTCTCTCTCTCTCTCTCTCTCTCTCTCTCTCTCTCTCTGGGACAACCGAAGAGAAAATAATTATAACTGATTATTATACGTAACCTTTTAATTTCCCGTATAGCTCTCTCTGTCGATTAATGAGACATATGTGAAAAGTGAGGAAGTGCAAAGTATTAAAAAGATCTAAAATATATTCAAGTTACTTACTATGTAAATGAACCGCCGTAGGGATTGAGACTTTTTTAAATAATAAGAATAAAGTCCATTATAACCTTTCTGACGATTCCAACCATATGTAATTTTTTGTTTATTGTATGTAGGACGTTTAACGAACTTGTTGACAAAAAGATGCCCCTCTTTGTACAGTAAGTATAATATATATATATAATGAGTCATCACATTACCATGATTCACATACAAACATCGAGTTACAAATGTCCTTTAATATTTGAATTTGTTGGTTCGGTGGTTTGCGCCCGTGAGCTGATGAATTTCTTATCGACTAAAACAATTCCCCTTCGGTTAACATATATGAAAATATATTAATTCCGAGGTAGGGTGAATTAGATATTAAATGACATTTGTAGCTCGATAATTATATACGTGTATATATATATTAGTATATATATATATATATATATATATATATATATATAATATAGCTATCTATCTATATATATATATATATTATTAGTTATATATATATATATATTTTAATATATATATAGTATATATAACTATATATATATATATATATATATATATATATATATATATATAGAGAGAGAGAGAGAGAGAGAGAGAGAGAGAGAGAGAGAGAGAGACATATATATATAGATCTATAGATATATATATATATATATATATATATATATATATATATATATATATATATATATATATATATCTATATATATATATATATATATATATATATATATATATATATATATATATATAATATATAGATATATATATATATATATATATATATATATATATATATATATATACATATACATACATATGTAACTTTCTCCTACCTGCTAATCTATTTCCAAAAATAGAAGATCTCGTTTCCACTTTCGATTTTCTTTTGAATTCTTCTCCTCTTCTTGCCTTCCTCCTCCACACCCGACTCTCTCATGTATCTTGAAGCCGTTTGTCTGGTCGATCAAAACCTCAAACCTTTAATTCATCGAGCCGTTTTCTATTGTTTCTCTCACTCGATTGCCACGGAGACTATACGGTTTCGCTTCTCACCTCTCCAGGGTTAACGCTCTTTATCCAGAGAGACACTATTATACATGCTTGTAATTCGTCCGAATGATTATTCTTTCCTCTTGTTTTAATGTTTTGTGTTTTTACTAAGATTTTCCTTATATTTACTGATATCTCCTTTCTGCACTCACTCATATTAGTGAATTGTAAAGGGCTATAGATTATAGGGATGAGGCAAGTAAGCAGAAGGTAGTAGACATGACGCATTTATTCATTTGTGATTTTAATATTTGCCGTGGCCTTTTTCATTTAGACCCTTGTATTTGTAACATGTTTAAGAATGACTTTAAAGATATAATTACAGACTTATATACAAATTAGTTGCCTTACAGATATTTTCGTTGTGTATGTATGTTTAATATGTTTTGTGAATAAGTTTTTGTTTACCAAAGATATGAATTGGTCAGCTGTCGCCCTTTATAATCCTTTAATTGTCTTGTCCCTGTGTCTGAGCAGTTGGACTTAATCTTTTTGTTTATAAGTTGTACCCATGTTTATGCTTGTTTGGAAAGGTTACTCATTCTCCAGGTGTGTCGGATTCTAGATACTAATCTCCTTATAATCCCTATCTGTCAGTTATACGACCTTTCCTGTACTGTCAATTCCTCATGTAAGTCAGTTTGTCTGCTAAGTAAAGGACGTTGAGTCGAAAGATCTTGCAGAAACACGGTTTTTTATTTTTCCTTCGTGGCTTATACCTTTAATATATATATATATAATGCTATATATATATATATATATATATATATATATATTATATATTTATATATTTTATTATATATATATATATATATATATATTAATATATTATATATATCTGTGTGTGTGTGTGTGTGTGTGTGTGTGAGAGAGAGTAGATGTTTATATTTATGTTGACTTTTTCTCCTCTGAGATTTTAGGTTTCACGTTAAAATGGCTGACTGTAAATCGACATGATTTCACGTGCGAGTTTTTGATAACTTAAGATATGCTTCATCTTATTCAGAACCAGAGTAGCACATTATAATTATTATGACATTTACATTTATGCTGGCGGTATAGGAAAATCAAACAGCAGAAATAATCGCATAAAAAAATCACGGACTTAAAAATAACTATATATGAAGTAAAATGTGGCTTTATCAGATCACGCACATCAAAAAGAAGACGTAAATTTAAATGAACCAATTCAAATCGATGTCTCCACTTCATCATCCACTTCATCATCCACTTCATCATCCACTTCCTTGCAGTGACGTTTCTAGCTGGATGTTTGTTGCTAACAATACTGTCAGCTCGCTATCAAACTTCCTGGCAACTGATAATTTTTTTAGACCATCTTCAACTTGATTACCGAGAACTTGCAGAGATTTTATTTGGCACAAGAACTTGAATTATTTTCAACACTTCGCCTCTTGGCTACAGTAATTCGCCTTCTTTTATTCATAATATTGGTTACACGCGCCTCAGTGGCGTGATCGATATGGTCTTGGCCTGCCACCTCGGTGGCCGCGAGTTCAATTCTTTGGGATTTCATTGAGGTGTGAGATGTGTATTTTCGCTGATAGAAGTTCACTCTCGACGTGCTCCGGAAGTCACGTAAAGCCGTTGGCCCCGTTGCTGAATAAACCACAGGTTCCATGCAACGTAAAAACACCATACAAACAAACAAACTCATTGGTCCATTGCTATTTTTCACAATAGATGATAACCTTCAACAAGAATACAACAATTAAAAATTCAAGGTACAGGTTAAACGAAAGGTTGAGTGCTGAAGGTAGTGATGGGTATAATAGATAGAATCAAACTGGTAAATAGAATCCATTTCTAACGATGTCACGTCTGTCTTAATTATTCTCTTTACAAAAGCTTTTGTGTGCCAGATGAGAAGATGACAGACGGAGTCAGTCATCATCTGAGAGAGAGAGAAAAAATAATTTATAGTGAAAAAAAAATCACTTTTCCGGAAAAATCTGTCGACTGTTTATGTTTCTGGTAAAAGGATATTCTTCTTTAACCTCCGTCTTTCGTCTTTTTTTTTTTTTTGGAGGTTTTCCCTCCAAGAAATTTGGACCACCTATAGTAGATTCACATCAACCGTACATCTGATGTCTAGGCCAGTCCCTTACGACGCTCTTGATTGGCTGTTGATAAGCC
>NC_061109.1:75791107-75818607 GCF_015104395.2 Macrobrachium nipponense
GGAAATTAAGCCTACTTTTACTATCTTTTTGCTTTGTATGATCAGTTGTGCCTAAGTAAAGGGTCGTGCTAGACCGAAAAGTTCTTGCCTCTCTCGCTTTTGATTTTTCCTCTGTGGCAAAACATTATTTATACATAGCATCACATTTTATATACTTCGTTATCAAGTTATTCATATATATATATATATATATATATATATATATATAGATATATATATATATATATATATATATATATATACATATATATATATATATATATATATATATATATATATATATATATATATATATATATATATATATATATATATATATATATATATTTCCGTCTCCCCAGAAAAGGAAAAGATCCCATCTCGTTACATATTTTTTAATTAATTGTTTTTACGAAGGTTTATATATACAATTATATATATATATATATATATATATATATATATATATATATATGTATATATATATATATATATATATATGTATGTATGTATGTATGTAAACTAAAGGCAAAAGACCATGAAGGAAAGTGAAACAGTGAAGTACCGCTGCAAGTCCTTTCGATGTCTTGTCCTTTATTTATATATTCGTCGCGTACTATGTGTGCATATATATATATATATATATATATATATATATATATATATATATATATATATATATACTTTCACACTTCACACACACACATATATATACATACATACATACATACATATATATGAGGATACGAAATAAAGCTAAAAAAACAAAATCAAAACCAGAAAGCTTATTTATCACATAGGTATCAAGTACATATTCCGTTAAGAAAATTGAGGACCCACACGAATAGAAAATCTGTCATGTTTGCGTAATTCATTTTAAACCTCTCGACTCACGGCATTTAGTGGATATAATAATCGATTCGTAAAAATATGAATTTGTGTTTTAAAAGTTTGGCAATATATTAGTATAGAAGATATATAACTGAGGGCTGTAAAACAACATCCCATTTTCTCTATTATTGTCTGTCGACCCTTTAAACGATTTTATTTAGGGCTAGCTTATGCTTTGTTTAATTTTTCAAAAAGATCATTTGCATCAAAATATTCAATTTACTGTTTTGGTTCATGATTCGTATCTTAAAACCAAAATCCTTCATTAGGAGGCCTTTTTGTCAGATGAAAATTTCACTCGTTTAACTGTTTTACATTCTCCTTCCCCCTTAATTATAATATTCATTCTGCTATATCAATATCAAAATGAAAATCAAGATATTATTTCATTATAATCTTACGGAACCAAAGCGGATGTACTACCTTCGATCAGGATCCCCAGAAAGGGATATACATTTCTCAGAGCTAACATCGGTCGTTTGCAGTCCGCTAAATATTACATGAAGAGACCTTTATGTTCGCTCGTCTGTCCTAATTGAAAATTGGCCTAGGTTCATTGTAATGTGCGTTTCAATTTGCATGGACGTAATCTGCGAACAAATATTAACCCCTCGTCTCTACAATACGAGGTCGGACTCCTCTGGCAAAATTTGCAGAACGAAATTTCGTTCGAATCAATTGGGATGGATTTGGATCTCTCGTTCGAAACAATAATCCTTTTTTGAATCTTAATATTTGACCAAACTGTTTAGGGAAGTGAGTGGATCGCTGTTCATGCCAGCGAAAGTATTATAAGTGAGAAAACTCTGCCTGAGTACTAACAATATGCTAATAAAAATCCAGCGAAACTTTATCATACATAATACTATCAATATTTCGTATTTGATTTTTTTAATGATCTCAGTGTATATATATATATATATATATATATATATGTATATATATATATATATATATATGTGTGTGTGTGTGTGTGTGTGTGTGTGTGTGTATGTGTATGTATGTACACACGCATACACATATATTTTTATATACCTGGCATTTTTTTTACTCATTTTTTAGTCCTCATTCCCTCAAGAATGACAGGCTACCGGCTAAATTGGTTCATAAAAAATATTAATTTCTCCCCCTTAAATAATCTATAAAACCTCTTCTTAGTTGCAATCGTGCAGCCCGCATATAATATGGCGTATGGTACCTCGTACGTTTGTGTATGGAAAGTAAACGCACAGGGTGTCCATAAAGTCCCAGCACCATTCTGAGCAATTAATACTTGTAATGGTACTGGGACTTTATGGACACCCTCTATTAACGCGAAGTGTTTGCCTTGGGCGGGACAATATTACTTCAACATAGCTGTGGCTGTTCCGGTCATATGTTTCTGAGGTCTGCAAAGCAGAGTTGTTTATAAAGTTGATCTTGGAAGCTAGAAAGCTCATGTGGGAGAAAAAAAAAAGGTGAAAGAAGGAAGAAAATGCGTTGCCACTTATTACTGTTGATGTTCGTGTTTGTCTTGGACTCCAGGGTCCTTCAAGAACAGACCGAGGAACGTATTATTTCTGGTGTTTTGTTTTTGTTAAGAATTTCAGGATATTTTCTCCACACACGCAAATTTCCGCTGAATAACAAGGTGATCTGGATAAGTCGCAACAACTTATCACTATCAGTGGTTATAATGTAACGACTTCACACGAATAATCAAAATGGTATAAATAATAATTCCTTATGTACTTCTCAAGATAAACGATTTTAAAGGAATCGAGTTTCTTTTATAAATAAAATAAATGATGACATGGTTATCACTATCAGTGGTTATAATGTAACGACTTCACACGGATAATCGAAATGGTATCAAATAATAATTCATTATGTACTTCCCAATAAGATATTAAGAGATAAGTCATTTAGTTCGCTTGAAGTATTTTTTTAGCCGAGAAGATAATAATGGTTGGAAATGTCCTATGATATGATTATCCGCTTATAAAACGTTAAAGGAAAATGCGTAAGACCATCAGAGTTATCAATTTCAGCTTAGGAGACAACAGTCCCGGAAAATGCAGTATAATTCAAACAGAAAATGAATCATTAAGCTCTCTAGCAAGTGCTGGTAATAATCTTTCGATCGTATGACGTTTGATCCGTCTTTCAGTGATAAATGTTTATCATCTTTCTCTTTTATTAAAAATACTCGAATAAATAAGATGAAAGGGTTTTTTGTTTGTTTGTATGGTGTTTTTACGTTGCATGGAACTAGTGGTTATTCAGCAACGGGACCAACGGCTTTACGTGACTTCCAAACCACGTCGAGAGTGAACTTCTATCACTAGAAATACACAATACACCTCTCTAACCCCTCAGTGGAAGAGAGGCCTTTTTTTTTTTTTGAATGGCAGTTCTGTTCATTTTTCTTTCCCTCGCCGACTGAATAATGGAAATGACACCTTAATCATCTATTCCTAAATGATCACGGTCCAAAATAAATTTTCAAAGCAATTTCCTTCACCTTCTTGTTCTTATAGGCTAAGCTGCCCTTATACCAGCACGGGATCTTACTTTTGGACGTTCGATCATTTTCGGAAGTGATTACGTCTCTGTCATCGTCATTATAAAAATCTTCCTTACAGTAGTAATAATCATATAACTAACAATAACCACAACATTATCATTATCATTAACTCTAATAATAAAGTGGCAGAGAGCTTAAGTGTACATCTGTTGACGATTTGCTTATATGAAAACAATGACAGCTGTAAATCAGTTTTTAGATAATTTGATTAACTTGAGATAGGTAAGTAGAAATTCCACGTATCACGTTTCGTCGATTTCTGTTTGGTCATTCTTGAGATATTCTGAAACCATGAAGATAGAGATTTTCTTTATTTTAACTGCGTCATAGGCGGTTAGACAATTAACTGGTTTGGATTGAGGTATGCTCTCATAGTATTGGTATTATTGTCCCATTTCATGGTTTATTTGTTTTTATTTTGTAATAACTGATCTCTTCTTTCTGTATTTCATATTATCTTTCGTATCTTCTTTCAAATGACCTCCATATTTGGAACCTTGAATTGCAAGTCAATAGCGCATGTTATGCTTGCCCCATATGAATGTGGGGTCATCTTCGGAATAATAATAATAATGATAATAATAATAATATCTAAAAAAAAATTAAAGTAAAGCTTAACAAAGAGAAAACTGAGGTACCTGTCATACGTTCATAGGCTTTTGATTTTTGTTTGTTTGTTTGTTCGGTGTTTTTACGTTGCATTAGTGTTATTCAGCAACGGGACTAACGGTTTTACGTGACTTCCGAACCACGTCGATAGTGAACTTCTAACACCAGAAATACACATCTCTCACCCCTCAATGGAATGCTCGAGAATCAAACTCGCGGGCACCGAGGTGGCATGCCAACACCATACCGATCACGCCACTGAGGCTCTTTGAAGGCCTTTGATGAATTCCCGAGTGCCTGACACAATTTCTTCACGTGCGTAACAGCTCTACCTGCTGTTGTTTTTGAAGTTTTTATGATTTCATTCTTTTCCGTGTGGCCAATATATCACGCCTCAACCAACTTCTGGGAAGGGGAGATTTTTCAGGCCGTGGGACGCGGGAACCGGGGGAAGGGGGATGCTCTCATCATGTCCTTAGGAAGTTTCCCCCAAAACTCTTTTGACGAGCAACTGCTCAAGACGCCAAACGTAGACTTTTTCAATTTTTTTTTGAGGGGTGGGGATGGAGGTGTTGTTGAAGGGAGGGGGGAAGGGGCGGGGGGGAGTAACTGCAAGTGCACTTTATCTTTTCCTTGTTGAAATTCTTGGATAACCTCCACTTCTTGGAAAACTTTGGCAGGCAGAGATAACTTCGAGGTAACGAGGTAATGTCTCAACGCTTTTAATCACTCTGATTTAGGAGTCAGTTATATACTATTTGATGTGTGTTTATAATCTGACTTTCCTTTTCTCTTATATCCTACTTTGCCCTGGTCGTTCAGCGGAGAGTAAATTTAGCAACAATTTGAGTTTAACTCCTTATTTAATATTTTTACTGGATTCTACCGTGAAATAGTGCACGTTTTCTGAATTTCTATCTGTCTGTCTAACTATCAACCTCTCTCTCTCTCGCTCTCTCTCTCTCCTCTCTCTCTCTCCTCTATCATAATACATATATATATATATCTATATTTTATATAGTGTATATATACATACATCTGTTTCTATAGATATATATACATATATATATAGTATACATACATATATATATATATATAATATATATATAGTACCTTATATGTGTATATATATATATATATATATATATATATATATATATATATATATATATATATGTTATATATATATATATACATATATCGTTGCATACACATCACACACAAGCAAGCAAACACACACACATACACACACACACACACACACACACACACACATATATATATATATATATATATATATATCTATATATATATATATATATATATATATTCACATGATAAAGAAGATCAAGGGCAGGAACACGAAGAGATTCACATTGTCCTTTAATCCTACGTTTCGTGACAACATCGCCACATCTTCAGGGATTTTTCTACAAATAAAGTATAAAATGTTAACATAAATAAGAGCTGATCACAAGATCCAATAGCTGTAAAGTAAAAACAGTTTAATGGTAAAATTACAACTCTCATACTTAAATTACATGCACACTTGATTAAAACAGACCAGAAATACCAAACAACTTTTGGTATTTCTGGTCTGTTTTAATCAAGTGTGCATGTAATTTAAGTATGAGAGTTGGTAATTTTACCATTAAACTGTTTTACTTTACAGCTATTGGATCTTGTGATCAGCTCTTATTTTATGTTAACATTTTATACTTTATTTTGTAGAAAAATCCCTGAAGATGTGGCGATGTTGTCATGAAACGTAGGATTAAAGGATAATTAAAGGATAATGTGAATCTCTTCGTGTTCCTGCCCTTGATCTTCTTTATCATATATATATATTATATATATATATATATATATATATATATATATATATATATATAATACGTATGTATATGTATATATATATATATATATATATATAGTATTATTATATATAAGTATATATATCTATCTATCTATATATATATTATATATATATATGTATATATAATCTATCTATCTATCTATCTATCTATCTATCTATCTATATATATATATGTATATATATATATATATATATATATATATAATATGTATTTATATATATATATATATATATATAATATATATATATATTATATATATATATATACCAAAAGTCAGACGGAGAATAAAATCGTTTTCCTTTCCTTTGGTTAACAAGACACTCCACCGCCCACTCCACAAACTCCATTCCGTCTCAGAGCAGCAGAGTGAAAGCGTGGGAAATTCAGTCAGGTGTCTTCATATTTCAAACTTTGGTTGCGAACTTCCTCAAGACATTCGATCTTGCAACGTCGGACTTGGCTTGCAGTGTATCGTTCCAGCTTTTAATGCTTCCTTCCTTCCAACTGCTCTGGGAACCTGGTGATAGAGGAGATGTTGGTTTTAATTTCGCATTTCTTTTTTTGATTTACAGAAAACGGAATTAAAGCGCATCGTTTGCGGTTTGGTTTTAATATTTTTTTTCGCTGAATCACTACTGTTTTCTTCTTTTTTGTCAGGAATGAAAAAGTGGTTTAAATTTAGCGTTTTTTTTTTCTTTTTAGGTCCAGAAAACGGAATTAGAGGCTCTCGTATACGGTTTGGTTCTAACTCCATCATCTTTCGTTGAATCACTACTGTTTTCATCTCTGTTGTCGGGAATGAAAAAATTAGTTTAAATTTCACATATTTTTTGTTGGTTCCAGGAAACGGAATTAGAGGGTATCGTATACGGTTTGGTTTTAATATTTTTTTTTTATCGTGAATCACTACTGCTTTCATCTCTATTATCAGGCTTGAAAAAGTGATTTAAATTTAGATTTTTTTTTTTCAGTTCCAAAAAACGGAATTAGAGGGTATCGTGTACTTATGTTTAGTTTTAATTCCATCATCTTTTGTTGAATCACTACTGCTTTCGTCTCCGCTTTCAGAAACGAAAGGGAACTCCCTAACTAGCGGGGTTTAATTTCTGGAGAACTTCATAAGCCAATCGACACCGATTCTTCTGAAAACGGCGAAATTGTGTGACAGATGTCAAGTACCTCATCGTCTATCAATTCAACTGCACTGATGGTCTCTGTTGGTTGGTCAGTCCAGGGGAGACCAGCTATGGGAATCCTAAACACCTTTTCAATACAACTTACCACACTTACAGGTTACCATGGGACAAAGGCCATTGCTGACATAAGGCCGTCATCATCTAAACCAAGCAACTAACCCACCCACCACCTACGTAGGCAAAGGCAAAAAGAAAAAAAAAACGAGAATCGTACAGATGGAGGAAGTGGGGAAAAAACAGCAATAGTTTTGTGTTGTAGAATAGCACCTTCAAGGATCAGAATATTGTAGAAAACACTTTCAAAGACAGAATATGTGAAACAACAACTCAAAGCGCAGAATATCGTAGAACAACACTTGCAAAGATCAGAATATAGTGAAACAACCACTTCAAAGATCAGAATATCTTAGAAGAACACTTTCAAGGATCAGGATATTTAAAAACAGGACCACAAGGTGTCAGTCCCGTGAATGCAAGTAGAATGGAAACACAAAGCAGCTTCCGTTAAACGTAATTAAAGGAAAGTAAGTGTGCAACTACAGCAAATGAATAAATTTCATCTCATACCGAATACCACAAACTATAGTAGATTCACATCAACCGCGAATTTGATGTCTAGGCCAGTCCGTTACGACGCTCCTGATTGGCTGTGATAAGCCAATTACAGGGCTGGAACCTCTCCGTCTCTCTCGAGAGTTCACAGGGGTAGGATCTATGTTCCACTTCTCCTGAGGGATACGTCTTTAAGAAGAGGTGGAACATACAGCCTACCTATGTGAACTCTTGAGAGAGACTGAGAGTTTCCAACCCTGTGATTGGGTTTTCAACAGCCAATCAGGAGCGTCGTAAGGGACTGGCCTAGACATCAAATGCACGGTTGATGTGAATCTAATAGAGTAGAAGCAGATTTCGTTTTACGAGCGGACGCGTAATTTTAGGACAGATTCCATATTTCAGTCTTTCAACTTTATTTGGCTTTTGATTCGTGGATCGAAGGCGTCCTGATTCACAAAGGAACCGAATTCCCTGGAACATCCCTCACGCTGTAATGAACTACACCCACAAACAAATTTTGAAGGGAATATATTTCAATCATATAGCCTCTCCATGCGTTAACGAGAGATATGAAGTTCATTTTTTTCCCTGTTTATGAAACCCTTTACGAATAGCAAAATCTGTGGAATATTCACATAATTATTGTTTGTTCGCGAGAGATCATTTTGTCATATCCAAAATGAAGATGAATTATACTGTTATGGTGTTTAGGGATGATAAATGAGACTTCCTTTTTCATTTGCCAAGTGATCTTACTGTTTGTAAGTAAGGACCTTTGAACAATAAATATAGAATGAAAATCCCAAGGTTTATATTTCCATAGTATTGGTATTCATTTCAAAATAATGCAAATCAAGTTCTGGTCTGAGATTCCTAAATTTTTAGCCGGGTTACATCACACATTTATAGAGTTGAGGAACATTCATTATTCTGAATCCACGATTAGCAATGCTACACTTTACTAGTGAAAAATTAAAGAAAAATATCTATCATAAACGGAGGTGCATCTAAAGTTTATTCTATATATAAGAGGGATTCAACTTTGTAAAACATTGCAACCTTACCAGCAATGTATGGGCACTAATAAATTAATTTTCCTTCTACATGAGATCGAGGATACAATACCATATTTCTGGAGACTATTTTTACGTTATTCCTGTGGCGACTGAAGAATGAGAAATAGAATATTTACAACCTGTTACCAAAATATAAAAAAATAAACGAGAACCATCATTGCCGAAGGAATCACAGATCATGGGAGAGATCTCATTTTTTTACAAACACCTGGGAAGTAACATTTTCAAGAAGTAAACAGATGAAAAAAAAAAAAATGGTAGCCAAACACAGGGCACAAAACACCATTCCATTCAACCGACCTACTCCTCAATGTGAACTTGGGAACATGAAAGTAAACTATTCAACCTCAATAAAAAATCCAGTTACATAACCGCCATCTCAGTATGTAACTTCTGGGCGTTGTTTACACGCCCACATTGCTCAACAAAGGGCGTTTTTAAAAAAATGACCAACTATTTGACGACAATGGCCGGTGTTTGGGGACAACAGACGCTTCCCATAAGGGTAGCCAAGGGGCTGTTTGAGAGGAACAATTTTCTTAGCTTTATATGGTAAGTTTCAGAAGTCAGCACGGTTTTTCCAAACTAATGATTAATATATGTGAATTAATTTCTATACTTATGAAGGGCTGTATTTTATAAATTTCCCACGGGTAGGATTTTCTGGAAAAGAAAAGGATATTAACCCCGTTTTCCTCTTATTCAAGTTTATGATCTGAAAACTGGCGTATTTCTTCACCTACTATTTTATCTAATATAAGCGCACTCACATATACATCCGCACATACACACACCCTATATATATAATAATATTTTATGTTCCAGTTGTTTTCCAATCTCTCTCTCTCTCTCTCTCTCACTCTCTCTCTCTCTCTCTCTCTCTCTATATATATATATATATATATATATATATATATATATATATATATATATATATATATATATATATATATATATATATAAGTCATATCACATTACCGTGATTCATATACATATATCGAGCTACAATGTCCTTTAATATCTAATTCACGGTAATGTGATATGACTTATGTAAAATGCTACGTGTTGTCAAAAGCGCTACTTAACTACCGGAGTCGAGGCGGGTTGATGTTGTCTCCAAACCAACGAATACTTCAGCGCGAGAAAGTATTTGAGGTGAGAGACGACATATACCTTTAAGCTCTCGCGGTGGTTGAGTGGTTATAGCTTCCACTGACGCTCCTGGATTTATAATGTACCTGCGTTCGCGCCCAAGTACAGGTAAATCTATTATCGAGAAAAAATTCCCCTTCGGTTAAGCATAAATGATAAAATATATTCCGAGGTTTTAGAGCGAATTAGATATTAAAGGACATTGTAGCTCGATATATATATATATATATATATATACATGTATATATATATATATATATATGTATATATATATATATATATATATATTATATATATATGTATATATATATATATATATATATATATATATATATATGCGAATACCACAGGAAAATAATAGGGAGAAATCGAAGCGCTTTCATCTCTGCTAAGACAATTAGTAAAGACGAAAGCGATTGGTCTTCTCCCTATCATTTTCCTGTTGTATTTGCTTATTCAATGAAGTCACGTGCATCTACTGTGATTTTTAAAGCCTGCATATATATATATATATATATATAATATATATATATAATATATATATTACATACATACATATCTATATATAATATATATATATATATATATATATATATATACATACTACATATATATATATATATATATATATATATATATATGTATATGTATACACATATGTGTAAATCAGATGATACTGTAAGTACATATGTTACTTATCATACATGTCTGCGACTTCGTTGCCCTATATGGCACACAGGAAATATGAAATATGGGTTGTCGTGGTCTTCACACATTAATCACCTTAACCCTTACATATTATCGTAATAGTGATAATTACAAGTCTGTAGCTGTAACTATCTAGTCTTTCTCGATGATGTTAAAACAATGCTTAAAAATTTCGCTGTAACTATCTAGTCTTTCTTGATGATGTTAAATAATACTTTAAAATTTAGCTGTAACTATCTACTCTCTCTCGATGATGTTGAATAATACTTTAAAATTTAGCTGTATCTAGTCTTTCTCGATGACGTCAAATAATACTTAAAAAATTTTTCTAACAGAATTTCATGGTCTTATAACGAACTTGCACTCATCTAATATTTTTTCTCGGTCTTACAAAATCTCACTTAATTTATTTCCAGTCTGTTCACTCGTTTTTTTATAGTTTAGTTTCCTGGAAGATGTAGATTGGAAAACAAGTGGAACATAAATTATTATTTTCGTTTAACTCTACAACATTATACTTTGTTTTATGTGGCATGCTTATACGTCATCAATAAAATAATATTTTACGATGTTGCTTTTTTTTTTAGCTGAATATTGTGACAAAGTGCCAAGTATCTGGTTACTACACTTACCATTCATTAATTGTTATCTCACAACAGCCAGACACATGATCCTTCATCACAGGTACTAAACGACTGAATACTCTAAAGGCAACAGTGATCCCTTAACACTTAATAGTACTGCAGAAAATCAGACTAAGTTCATCAAAACAGGTGTGAGGTAATCTTGTAAGTAATTAAACTAATCAAAGGGCATCACTCCATCAACAACTTTAAAAGTCTAAGTATTTCCCTGATTTCATAAGTCTAAGTACTTCCCTGGTTCAAACTCACTTCAAGTAAATTGAAGGAAAACAGATCAATTACCACTCTATATTTCTACGTGAGCAAATCATAATTATACAAATATTGGTTAAAAGAAACACTTATACAAATTTTAAATAAAGAAAAATTATTATTATACTCAAAATTATAAGTGAAATTCACAATATCAGGGAAAATTACTGTTACTTGAAAACAAAGTAAAGTTTAATTAATTCTTGAATTAATTAAGTGAAATTAAATCAAAATTAATTTATCACAAAATTCAAGAAAATTAATTCAATCAAAATTCAAAAATGTTAAGCAATAATTAAAAGAATTCTAAGTAAATGCAAATTAATTTACAAGTGTTAAATTCAGTTAAATGTGCAACGATTAAGTAATGAAAATAATTAAGTTAATTAAATTGTGAATGCAAATGAAAACAGAAAAATGTGGAAAATATCAAAATTGCAAAAAAGCCCTAATTACCCAGAATATAAAATAAAAACACACACTTCAACCAGAAAAATGAATAAATGCAAAAAAAAAAAATCACTTCAAATGAAACAAACACAAAACATAAAAATTTGCAATGTGTAAAAATGTAAATTGTTCATTAAACCACTGTAAATATAAGTTTAAATTTTTACCAAACCACTGTAACTATTAGTTATTAGCTGCAACTAATAAAAATATAACCCACTTTACCTTTACCAATTTTCTTTCTGCTGCAGCTTGTTTCATAAATTTACAAAAATAGACGCCGTTACACACTTGTACAATGTTTGTTCAGATTCCACAAAAAGCACTAAATAAACTCTAAGAAATATCAAATCTGAAATTTACAAGTTACAAGTGACCAATTTACGTTACGTTAATATTAATTATGGAGAGAGAGAGAGAGAGAGAGAGAGAGAGAGAGAGAGAGAGAGAGAGAGATCTGAACGCAATGCGGTTCTAAGTAACAATGAAATTCTCTTCCTTACGGAAGCTGGACGGTGGAGGTGGCACAAAACATTTGGACATGCGAAAGGTGATGTAATCTTTCCAGAAGCTTCTAAGATGACGTAACTTTACAGAAAAATCGTGAAATCTACACGTGGTTTTGGCAAAAACATACGTGTATGAAACAAGTCATGAATTACTATGCTCAACAAAGACTCGTACTCGACTCGATCGAAGCAAAATTCCCTTATCAGAAGCGATGACAGAATTCCCAAACACAACGGAGACCTCGAGATCTCTTTAATCAAACGTGTTGACAGATTACATTAACAATTCTAGCTTCGAACAGACAAAGTAAATCTCTCTCTCTTTCTTTTCATTCTACGTTAGATACTTTTAAATTATGTTATGTGAAATCTGAACATACATTTTAAGACATCCTATAACTCTATAAGCTAGCTAAGGAATCTGAAAAAAATGTTGCAAAAATTCTATAAATAACATTTCATACAGTCTAGGAGAAGATATATATGTTTTGAAAGTAATAATATATAATAACATAAGTTTGACAACAATTCTCTTCTCTTCTTACCTTCAGTTCGCGTCAGGAATGTTAAACAGTAAGTTGTTATTACAGTTAATGCTGCATGCTTTATATTTCAATATTCTGTAAAAGCAACTTTTAAAGCTGAGGGTAAAAAAAGATAAAAAAATTAAAATGGTTCGTTTTCAAAATACTGTTCTGTGATTCGTTGAGCGTTTGGAAGCCTTTACACGTGTTTCAATTAAAATAAAGATAGAGGATTAAACAAAAACTTTCGTAAAATTGAACAGTCCTGGAGGGGGAATGACAAAGAGCGTGCATTACGGAAACTAATCCGTTGTCCTGTTCGATATTTTGTCGCATTTACCATTTAAAGATCTCTCTCTCTCTCTCTCTCTCTCTCTCTCTCTCTCTCTCTCTCTCTCTCTCTCTCTCTGTCTCTCTCCTCTATCTCTCGCTCTCTCTCTCTGTATGTGTGTGTCATTTGAATGATAAATTTCTTCATTACAATATTTATACAAATTTTGCTCAAATACAATTGGCTCTAGGTGTAGATATTTCCCCATGTCAAATCTCTCTCTCTCTCTCTCTCTCTCTCATTTCAAGAGTATTTTGGCTTTACATACCGCTCGAGCGTAATAAATTCCCTTCATTACAACAATTAGATAACAATTTTGCTCGAATGTGACTGGTGAATAAATTTACCAAGGACTAAACTCTCTCTCGCTCTCTCTCTCTCCCTCTCTCTCTCTCTCTCTCTCTCTCTCTCTCATTTTAACCGTATTGTGCTCACTTATACCACATGAGCTTTAGTAAAAATGTCTTCATTACGATAATCGCAAGTAACTGACCTATTTGAAGTGATTTAAACCGTTTCTCGAGCTCTCTCTTCACGCACGCACTCGCTAACACACGCACAGACCTAGCATAGTGAGAGCGTTGTTTGGTATGGGTGTACGCGTGTATTTTTACGGTGGATATCGTGTTGTTCACAGACACAGATAAAAACGTCATTTTCTCGAAACCTCTCAGCGATGGTCGACTACACAAGTCTGCCCAGACTAAAACAATTAATTATCAATACTTATTTTACGAACAAGTCTGCCTATACCTAAAATAATTATCAATAATCGTAAAGCGTAAGATGGACTATAGTAGATTCACATCAACCATGCATTTGATGTCTAGACCAGTCCCTTACGATGCTCCTGATTGGCTGTTGATAAGCCCACTCATAGGGCTGGAAACTCTCAGTCTCTCTCGAGAGAGTTCACATAGGATGTAAGTTCCACCTCTCCTATGGGATACTTTTGAAAAACGTATCCTTCAGTAGAGGTGGAACATTGATACTACCCATGTGAACTCTCTCGAGGGACTGAGAGTTTCCAGCCCTGTGATTGGCTTATCAACAGCCAATCAGGAGCGTTGTAAAGGAATGGCCTAGGCATCAAATGCACAGTTGAAGTGAATCTACTATAGTTTTAAGTTACTCGAACAAGAATCTTTTGAGGATATGTATATATATTTTTCTAACATTGTCAGTTGGAGATTTTGCTTGCTGTGCGGTCCATAGGGTAAAAGTCAGGTGTCCACGGAACTCTGAAAAGAAGTGAAATATATTCGCAATTTTTTTTTCCAGGTTTGAACAATTTTTCGTTCACAAACTGGATTTGGGGTTTGACGCAGCCACAGAGGCTTCGGCATTTCTTTCCTGGTTTTCTAGGTATCACTGAGTTTGTATCAGCAGAAGATAATATAGAAATTGTCGAAATAAACACGTTATCACAGAGTATATTGAATAATGAAGTACAAATTAACAATATATATATATATATATGTATGTATAAACATATATACATACATACATACATACATATATATATATATATATATATATATATATATATATATATATATATATATATATATATCAGCCATACATATATATATATATATATATATATATATATATATATATATATATATATATATATAATCTACTGTTCATTTTTACCACATGCATATGTAATAGTAATAGACGCAATGCCCTCTTAACTTCTCAAATTCGTTGCCATATTTTTTTGGATACGCTTGTCACGACAAAGTTCAAAAAAATATGAAATAAATCATGGTGTCCGGTAATGGGAAACGAACCCGTGATACCATAATCACGACGAAGTCACCTAAAGTGTACCTTGGGTCATGACTACTAATATCTCTTTCACATGATCCTTATCACTGATTGGCTAACCTAAGCTTGTGCTGGCATAAAGCCGACTAAATCTAAAACAACAACTTTTCACAAACGTATATTACTTCTCCAGCCTCTCGACTTCACCAAAGCGTCGAAATGCACGACTATTGAACTCACCATCAACAGATTTTTACTACGGTGTATTTCCTAAATTTTTCACTATTCCAATCGTTGTTACTTCATTCATAAAGATGTAAAGTTTTCTCTGATTTCTGCAGAACATCCACAAATCACTTTCATGAATAATGTTGACTTGTTAGATCTCCAAGTTACTCCTCAAGCTATGTCTTGTTATTTCGTCTGACACGAAATAACATTAGCTACCCTTTTCTTAAGCGCATTCTTTTCGTCATTACATTATATTTAAGGCAGTTTCAACTTCTTCCCAGTTTTAATCCATTTTTGTTTGGGGTTGCCGTTGTGAATGAGTCGTCTCCATCGATTCCTGTCCTGTGCATCGTTCTCGTTGATACCTTTCCATAACATACCTTCCCCTACAGTCTACACAATCACGCCATCTCTTTCTTGGTCTTTCCTCCTTCCTTTTACCACGCTCTTCCATTTCCATTGCATATCTTCCAACATGATGTTCCTCTCTTCGTAACAGGTGTCCAAACCATCCAAGCCTTCCTTCCTGTATTTTCTTTGATTTTTCAACTACCTTTGTAGATCCTCTTATTTACTCATTTCTATTCCTATCTTCCCTTGTTACTCCCGACATCCATCTCAACACTCATTTCTGCCACATTTATCTTCTTGTCCTCTGTTTTCCTCATACTTGCGTTGCTGTTTCTGTTCCTTATAACCATGCAGGTCTGACCACCGTCCTGTGAAACTTTCCCTTCAATTTCAGAGGAGCTTCTTCAACGATTTCCTTAAATTACAACTGATTAATTGTGTGATCACTTCACTGCCTCCTTATCACAACATCTCCAGCGTTTTACAGTGGTTTAGAATCAAATGGTTGAACTGTAGTGTGTGGCATTATTTGTTTTTATTTTCGGTTGCTAATTTACATGGCTTATCCAAACACTAATTAATTTCTACTTTCCAAGAGAATCGTAACCTCTCTAAGACTGCATTTCTTATGCAAGATAAGCATTTTGAAACAAGGAAAAAAAATTATGAAAAGGTTTTACCACGTCGGATAAAAAGACGTTCTTGGCATTTTTCTAAAATTTGAACTTTCCTCACGAATACGAAATATTTAATGCGAATAATAATTTCATCGCATCCACTCCACCATTCACTCTGCTACCAAGCTTCGGATTTCTTCTGCTATCTCTGCTTCTTCTTTACTACCTTTACCTTTTTCTATCTTCAACCTGGCCTTTTGCAAGGCACTAATTAAGTTGCCTGCCCTTGAGTCTGATTTGAAATATCTCGTATTTCTATGCAAGCGAAAAGTAATGTAATACGCGCCAGCAAATAACGACAAAAATAGTTGGATATAAATTTGATTTTGCCTTTTTTAGGCTATGCTAAAAAAAATAAAATAAAATAAAACCGCTTGCATAAGGCAAGAAAAAAATCCGTAGTTATGCGTCTGACGTGAGGACGAAGCAATAAACGCCTGCACAAAGTAGGGAAAAAACCTTTGGTTATATATCTCTAATTTCGTCATTTCCTATGTGAGGGAGGAGCAATACCGGCTGGCGCGAGGCTGTTTACAGCATCTTAACGGTTAATGTTGGAAGACATACGACGTCGTTAGGGGCATTCAACAGCAAATTAAGACGGCCGTTTATTAGCCTTACTTGCCCACGCTCTTTCTTCTGCTTCAGAAGGGGTCTCGCTTTCGTGAATTTCCATTCATTTTAGAATATATTTCACTCTTACGATGTTTGTTTGTTTGTATGGTATTTTGGCGTTGCATGGAACCAGTGGTTATTCAGCAACGGGACCAACGGTTTTGCATGACTTCCGAACCACGTCGAGAGTGAACTTCTATCACTCAGAAATACACATCTCTCACATCTAATGAAATGCCTGAGAATCGAACTCGCGGCCAGTCACCGAGGTGGTACGTCAACACCATACCGACCACGCCACTGAGGCGCTACTCTTACGATGTCATGGAAAATTTGTACAACTGACACACGATGATCATGGCTGTATAAACTTTTCGGTTCCGGGTTGTCATAAAGTGTTTTATTTAGAATATGTTTTATAACAGCTACAACTAACTCTAAATAACGGTTGATCTACGCTGTATAAAATTTGTCATGGCAGCTTCTAATAAAGTTAAAATCATGTGAAACGAAAAAATATTTGTAGTAAACATTTTGTTTGATTAAAATTGATAAAAAAAATAATATAGTCCCTACTAGGTGCCGAGTATGATTTTATACTTGTTCTGATGGTGAACAGAATAACAAAAGCGTTTGAAAAAGTAGTAGAGGAATAAGCAGAGGGACTGGGGCGGACGCATTAGCATTATGCAATGGAAATGGAACATTCAAACTTCATTTAATATTTCTCATTGGAAGAGATTTCCTACTGTTATGAAATACTCGGAGTAAATCTTGATGAAATATAAGAGGAAATGTGTTTGAAAAGAGACCTCATTGTTGAAAATACAGTAATACAGATTTTCAACGGAGAATGTTTTATAGAAATACAGTAATACAGGTTTTCCAACGGAGAATGTTTTATAAAAAAAAAATAGTCGTCATTGTCTTGATTAACCATTGAGATAGGAGTGACGTATTGCTATAATGGGAAAAATTTGAATCGATACACATCAAAATTTCAAGAGAGATATCTTTTATTAACATATTATTTCCCTTGTACGCAAACTTGCAAATACAGATTTTGCATAAGTTTTACACTTATTCTGTGTAATAAAACTTTCAAATTAAGCAATTTGTTTCAATACACTCTGCCTTGACAAATCTTTACGCAATCATCAATAATTTGAAAAATTAAAAATATGCAAGATTTAACGTTTAGGTCTTTATAAGTCCTAAAGAATTACTGATAGTGCAATGTGGCAAATATATAAATAATGTTGCATCTGTGAAGTTAAATGTATTTCGGAAATAAAATTATGGAAATAAACAAAATTCACAGTTTGAAAATAGTGCTGGAAATGTGAAGTGAGGATAATGGAACCGTCGAATCAGGCCCCCGATTTTTGGCATCAAATCTCTTCTGGGGCAGATGAATGTTACTCTGCCTTTGGTGAAGCTAGAGAGGAGCAGAAAGGGAGTTCACTTTAATCCTGTACATACGGATGTGTGTGTTTGCGTGCGTTTTGTTTGTGAATATTCATATTATTAGCTTGTTTGTTTGTTTAGTTTGTATGGAATTTTTACGTGTATGGAACCAGTATGGTTATTCAGCAACGGGACCAACGGCTTTACGTGACTTCCGAACCACGTCGAGAGTGAACTTCTGTCACCAGAAATGCACATCTCTCACACCTCAATGGAATGCCCGAGAATCGAGGTCGCGGCCACCGAGTTGGTGCGCCAACACCTTACCGACCACGCCACTGAGGCGCTTTTTAGCGTTTATGTCTATATTTTTTAATCAAGTGTGTGCGTCAGAGAGAGAGAGAGAGAGAGAGAGAGAGAGAGAGAGATCAAAGCAAAACCTTCCTGAACCTATAAAATAGAAGGAATATAATGAACAATAATGAGAATGACGAGTCATAGGTCTTTTTTATTTACCCACCGGAAAGATATTCGAAAGAAAAAAAAAAATATAGGGAAAACTGGTTGAAAAATGCTTCGACTGTAATGTGTAAATCGTAGGACAGAATTACACATTACAGTTAATTACGATGATACATTTGAGAAATCAAAAAATGTGCATAAAAGCATGAAATGGGAATGCTTGCTATCAAAGGAACTGCTTTAAACTCTACCGATATATTCATAGGTTTTGGAGGTAGATGAAATACGATTGGTAAGAAACGACCTAGAACCTTTTGGCTTTGATGTGCCTGCTTATTATATATATATATATATATATATATATATATATATATATATATATATATATATACGTATGTATACATATATATTTGTATGGGATGTTTCTAATTACTTCATATTTCTTCTCCTTATATGTACGTTTCGAACTGTCATATAATATGCAGGTTTATGATGTATAATAGGAATGAAGAGTAAAGACTATAATGGATATATATAAACTATATAGTATATATATATATATATATATATATTATATTATATATATAAACATATACACACACGCACACACACACATAAACACACACACCACACACACACAACACACACACACACATATATATAAATATATAATTATATAATATATATCTATATATATGTATATATTATATTTGTATGTATGAATGTTTCTAATTACTTCATATTTCTTCTCCTTACATGTACGTTTCTAAATGTCCTATAATAATATGCAGGATTATGGTGTATAACAATAGGAAAGAAGAGTGAAGACTACTTTGGTCCAAGAAACTGATGCAATGCGTCAGAATAGAACCTAAGCTGACAGAAGACATGATTAAGTAAGGAGCTCATCTTGATAAAAATAGACTGATGCAAAGACAAACGCCATAAGAACGGTTACGTGTCTCATGTGACGTAAAGTAACAACGATCGGCTGAAATGAGTTTTATTTTATTTATTTATTTTTTTTTTTTTTTTTTTTTTACCATGATTTTGTACGGGAATAAGTTTTAGCGTAATGTTCTTCGTAAATATTTAGGCTCATTTTATTACATTAACATTTATCTGATTGATATATTTCTTGATCATGAATCTATTTATTGCCATGCTAATTGTCGAGATGAGTCAAGTAAATTGCCTTCTTGCAATGAGAAAAAATCCGTAAGTAGTTTTGGAGAAAAATTCGTAAGTAGCTTTGGAGAAAAATCCGTAAGTAGTTTTGGAGAAAAATTCGTTAGTAGTTTTGGAGAAAAATCCTTAAGTAGTTTTGGAGAAAAATTCGTAAGTAGCTTTGGAGAAAAATCAGTAAGTAGTTTTGGAGAAAAATTCGTTAGTAGTTTTGGAGAAAAATCCTTAAGTAGTTTTGGAGAAAAATTCGTAAGTAGCTTTGGAGAAAAATCCGTAAGTAGTTTTGGAGAAAAATTCGTTAGTAGTTTTGGAGAAAAATCCGTAAGTAGTTTTGGATAAAAATTCGTAAGTAGTTTTGGAGAAATATTCGTAAGTAGTTTTGGAGAAAAATCCGTAAGTAGTTTTGGAGAAAAATTCGTAAGTAGTTTTGGAGAAAAATCCGTAAGTAGTTTTGGAGAAAAATTCGTAAGTAGTTTTGGAGAAAAATTCGTAAGTAGTTTTGGAGAAAAATCCGTAAGTAGTTTTGTAGAAAAATTCGTAAGTAGTTTTGGAGAAAAATACGTAAGTAGTTTTGGAGAAAAATTCGTAAGTAGTTTTGGAGAAAAATCCGTAAGTAGTTTTGGGGAAAATTCATAAGTAGTTTTGAAGGAAAATCCGTAAGTAGTTTGGGCCAGCACTAAGTAATATACAAAAACAGGAAATTTATGGATCGTGAATGGCTCTTTAGATGAGTCCAATGGAAAATAAACTATCAAATCGGCACATATTCATTTGGACGAACACTTTAAACAGAAAGTTACAATTTAAAGTACAATCACTCTTCAAGAGTACAAACCTTCATATGACTAGAATGGCTATGGTAGATTCACATCAAGCGTGCATTTGATGTCTAGGCCAGTCCCTTACGACGCTCCTGATTGGCTGTTGATAAGCCAATCACATGGTTGGGAACTCTCAGTCTCTCTTGGGAGTTCACATAGGCATGATGTGTTTTCCATCTCTCCTGAGGATCACGGCTTTCAAAAGTATCCCTCAGGAGAGGTGGAACATAGATCCTGCCTATGTGAACTCTCTCGAGAGACTATGGGTTTCCAGCCCTGTGATTGGCTTATCAACAGCCAATCAGAAGTGTCGTAAGGGACTGGCCTAGACATCAGATGCACGCTTGATGTGAATCTACTATAGTAACCTCTCGCCTGTGTTAGTTTGTGGAGGCAGGGGTCTACACAAAAACCTTAATAAAACACCTACGCCCAATCACGAACCTCCCTAAGAAAAGGCCCTTGCTGACATATAGCCAGTCTAATCTAATCAAAACAAATAGTGGCGGTTACCTATCAATCTTTTATATCAAGATACTGGTGACATCGGCTGCTAAACTCAATACACGAATCATTTTGAGGTTTACGTCTAACATCATCAACCCACAAGTTATTTAAAGAATGGGTCATATTGACTCACAGATAGACAGCTGCTAGAATATGGACACTTTAATAAATGAAGAGAGAGAGCCACAACTTCCCCTCTATCGATTTTTGTTTGTTTGTTTATTTGTTAGTGTTTGTACGTTGGTGGTTATTCAGCAACAGACCAACGGCTTTACGTGACTTCCGAACCACGTCGAGAGCGAACTTCTTTCACCAGAAATACACATCTCTGACCCCTCAGTGGCACCCCTTCTATCGAATTTGACTAAAATCTACAGGGGGAGAGTTAAAAGAGTCTGCTCAGTTCTTGTAATATAAACGGGACATTAATTGTGCATATTCTTCCAACGGCATTGCTTATGATAAAATGAGAAGTTAGGATACCGGGATTTTGGATGTTCCGTAGATTCTCAGTAATCATATTCCTTTCACCTTCATGCCAATATTTACAATAACACCCTTTTAAATTCTAGTTACAAACATGGGAAAACTTTCTTGTTAGTATGCTTTGAATTTGTGCACTTTCTGTCAATAATCATATGTTAAACATTTGCAGTAAGTTTATTTAATTCTGGTCGTATCCTTAATTCGATGGAAATTTAATCACATATTCATTATATCACACATAAACTGGTAATTTAATACACCCTGTGTCTGAACGCGCTGTTGGTTATGCCGATGAATATCATTATCAATAATAATAATAAAAAAAAAAAAAATAGCACGCGAACCGTTTACACTTTCCTTGTAATGAACCATTAGGTTCGCCGCTTCGATAAATGACGGCACATTATATGTTTGAAATGCACATTATATCAAGTAATTGATTTTCAAATTGCAATTTTTTTTCAGAGGAATACTCGTACACTACACTGCATTTTGATTTTATAGTATTATCGTATTGTATTCAGACGGAGAACGCAATATTAATCAAACAACCATGAATTGTTGCCATTAGTAGTCTTGCTAGCATGTAAGAGTTATTGATATGGTTCGTAAAAAAATACTTGTATCGGTCGTTTTAGATCGATTAAAAATTATCTAAGCTTTTGCTGACTTACGTTCAGTTTTTCAGGAATAAAGTTAAATCATAGTGATATACGGGGATACAATCCACAATGATGTAAAATCCTTCTATAGTTTAATATATAAATTTCTTGTACAGGAACTTATAGATTTCGACCATCAATTGTGTGCTTGTTTTACATCATTGTGGATTGTATCCCCATTACGTAAAGGTACAACATAGTACCTAGTTTCTGCATAGTGATATACTTTGTGAGTTGTTTTCATAAGGGATGTTGCCGCTAAATATCATGAATTAGTTCAAAGTTTCATTGATTGAAAAAGCCTTCCTAAGGGTAAGTGACATTCATATCCATTAGGTCCTGGTTTCCTTCTCTACCTCTTGTTTATAACTATATTAATGGAGTGTTTGCTTTTTGAAAATGGTGAATGTTTACTCAAAAAATTTACAGGCAATTCAAAACTTTTTATTTATCTTAATTTTCTACTTGTTTACAAGTCCATGCAACAGAGCATGTCGTATGCAGGTTGGGGTAGAGAATACTTTGCAAAGTTCATATTTTCGGCAACTTTGGCCGAACCGCTGAGAAAGTAAATATAGATGAATTTTCTTTTCGACTGAAATAAGGTCAAAGAAAAAATTAGCACGTTTGACATAACTTGCAAGGTCATAAACATACATAGAGACGCACACACATTATATATTTACAATAATAAGATTATATATTTGAATATTACCTCTATTCTATGTAATATTTTACATATATATATGTCCCTATATTACTTTCTTTTATATATATCTATATCATATATATATATGTATATATAGTATATATATATTCTTATATATGTGTGTGTGTGGTGGTGTGTATCATATATATATATTATATATATATATATCGTATATATGATATATATATATGTATTATAATCTATATATATATATATATATATATATATAGGTGTGTGAATGATAGATGATATAAGATAGTATATATATATATATCTATAATTTCTCTTATACTATCTCTATATACTAGCTTATATATATCATACATACTATCTACTCTTATATGTGCTGTGTATATATACCCTATATCTATATATATATATATCGAGATTATATATATATATAATGATATATATATATCTTTCTATATAGATATCTATATTTTATATCTACTATAGTATATATACTATCTATATATCTATATCGTATCTCTCTCGTTATATATATCTCATATATATATCTATAATATATCTATCTATATATATTATCATCGATATACAATATTATATATATATCTATATATATAGTATATATGATATATATATATTACTCATATATCTCTCATATCTTATATATATATATATATATATATCTATAGATACTATTCTATATATATATATATATATATATATATATATATATATATCCTCTATATATCTATCTGATCTATATCTATATCTATATATATACTATATATATATATATATAGATATATATTATCTATGTTTATATCTATATATATATATATATATATATATACTCATATATATATATATATATAATCTATATATTCTATATATACTATTATATATATAATATATGTATATATATATATATAAACTATATATATATATATATATATATATCTATATATCGATATATATATATATAATATATATATCTATCTATATATATATCTATATATATATTATATATATATATATCCTATATATATATATATATATATATCCCTATATATATTATCTATATCTATATAGATACAGATATATATATATATTATCGTATATATATATATATTATATAATTATAATATTTTATTATATTATAGCTATATATATTATATATCACTATATATATAAATATATATATATATAATTATTTACTATCTCTATTTATTTCTATTGATATATATAATATATAAGATATATATCTATATTATCTATAATTTATATATATAATAGATCTACTATAATATATGTATATATATATATATATATATATATATTTCTATATCTCTCTTAGGTATGTATATTTATTATCTCTTATACTATATATGTATCTCTATCTATATTATATTTATATTATTTCTTATTTTATAGAATATATATATATATATATATATATATATATATATATATGCTATATATATAGAATAAATATATATATATATATATATTATATATTATATATATATATATATATATATTTATATATATAGAATGTAATTCAACTCTGCGGGGAAAATAGTCGAGAGAAAGAGAGAGAGAGAGAGAGAGAGAGAGAGAGAGAATGGCGGCAGCAGACGGTACAATTTCCAGTGTGATACCAAGGACATTCCAGGCACATTCTATTTGGCGTTAAGCTGAAGACTCCTGCTAAATGCCTTTGAAGCTACGAGACTTGAGGCGAGCTGAAACGGAGGGTATTTGGTCCCGGGATGGGAGTTTTCTTACGTCACTCTTTCCACAACTAAAAGTCTTTTACCCCCTAAAACTGTTTGTCTCCTGCGGAAAAAAAAATGACAACACCCACCACAATGTTTAGCCGTAACTACATCATTAAGGATGAGACCACGCTAAAAAACTTAAATTTAAAAATCATACTTTATGATCGATTTCTATAAAACATCAGCAAGGTTCACTTAAAAATATTTTGACAAAAATTCTTTATATAAGGAAAAATAAAAAAATAAAGTTTAATATCATACTATAACAACATATCAATTAAGACCATTTAAAGGCGAAAGTTCTATATATTTCTTAGAGGAAAATCACTACAAAATCTAACAAGGAATTTTAGCATTATAATCCTCAAATTCTATTTTAAATAGCCGTTTCTTTAAATTTGTTTCTACCCTAGAATGAACTGTAAATATCTCACACCGTTAGTCTAGTAGGTCATATTTTCCCCTTACAACTTATATATGAAGACATTGCTTTCAATACTTCAGTGTTTAAGCTTGAAAATTTTCATTTCATAATTTCATTTAATTCACGGAAAAACACCAAACTTTGATACGGATTGCAATTACCTGGATCAGTGACTACATTCGTTATTCGCTTAAAAGTCTTAGCAGTTTATTCGAACGTTTTTCTGTTTGCAGATCATCCCTTAATTAAATATTTTTTTATTTTTTAATGAAACTTGCTACCCGTCTGTGGTCGTAGTTTTTACTCGTTGTTGTTCTAAGGAAAGACATTACCGAAGCTCTTGCTGGAGCAATTTAATTGACATCTGCGGATGAAGAGGAGGGAACACCTGACACTAAGAACCTGGAATCGGTTCCCGATAAAAACAACAGGAATAATGAAGATTAATGTGACATTCCCCGACGTGAACATAATCCACTCTGAATGCTGTCCCCGGACAGGGGGATTAAGAGGGGATTAACATGTCAGATTTGAGATCACATTCATAATGTCTCCCTACTTAATACTTTCCATAATCATGGCGTCCTTTGCTGGGTAAATCGCTATTTATTCTACTGCTTAACTACCGCATCCATCACGCACATATTTCCAGATAGGAAAATATATGTTATTGCAAAATTAAAACATCAGGAATGAAAAGGAGAGGAGAAAAGTTCAATAATTTTGGGATTGAGATCATCTTGTCAACTGGGGTAAAACCTGAAATGATGTCATGTAATGCTGTTTCATTAACACACACACAAACGCCTACGCACTCGCATGCATTTAGAGGTAAGGTTGTTAATCCAAAAATCTTTTCACAATTGACAAGGGATTCCATTTTCAAATTCTAAAAGCCATTATAACATTCTAGGGTTAAAATACCCCATTAAGATGCTTGGTCGAGTGGTGCCTTGAGAATTATAATGACGGATACTATAGTGGATTCACATCAACCGTGTTGTTGATGTCTAGGCCAGTCCCTTACGACGCTCCTGATTGGTTGTTGATAAGCCAATCACAGGGCTGGAAACTCTCAGTCTCTATGTGAACTCTCGACAGCGACTAAGAGTTTCCAGCCCTGTGATTGGCTTATCAACAGCCAACCAGCAGCGTCGTAAGGGACTGGCCTAGGCATCAGATGCATGGTTGATGTGAATCCACTATAGTAAAGGGCGCACACCTACGTGGGGGGGAGATAGCACCATTATAACCTTCTGCTTATGACGTGTTATTACCATAACTTGCACAGTGTTTATTGACCCTCTTAATATACTGAATCTTACCTGATTAGCTTATCTTCATTATCACATTACGATTAAGGAAATTAAGTTTGATTAAGATGTAAATGCAATACGTGGGAATATGGTGTCTAGCAATCCACATATGGATGTAATGTAATCTCGTAATTTACTCGTAATTTAAACAACAATGCTACGTTTGTGAACTTGTCTGTTTTACCGTTTCCGGTCGGTCTCGCTATTATCAAAGTATCGCAAACAATTATATATATAATATATAGATATATATATTATATATATATATATATATATATATATAAATATATATATATATATATCTAATAATATAAATATATATATATATATATATATATTTTATATATATATATATATCTATATATATATCTATATATAATCTATATATATATATATAATATATATATATCTATATATATATGATATATATATATATATCGAGCTACAATGTCCTTTAATATCTAATTCGCTCTACCTCGGAATTAATATATTTTCATATATGCTTAAACCGAAGGGAATCTTTTTCTCGATAATAGATTTGCCTGGGCGCGAACCCAGGGAGACATTCAAATCCAGGACGTCAGTGAAGCTTTTACCTAACCCACCACCGCGAGAGGCCCATAAGTTTATGTCGTCTCTCACCCTCAAATACCTTTCGCGCTCAGGTAATTCGTTGGTTTGGAGACAACATCAACCCACCTCGGCTCCGGTAGCGTTGTAGTGCTTTTTTGACAACACGTAGCATTTACATAAGTCATATCACATTACCGTGATTCATATACATACACCGAGCTACATTGTAGCTCGATG
>NC_061109.1:75823607-75826107 GCF_015104395.2 Macrobrachium nipponense
AAACGTCAGGAATTAATGTGAATCCTTGACCCAAGTTGAAAGTACATTTCCCAAATTGATATTTTTCGTATTTGTTCCAGTACTTCTACGAATAAAAAATATGCAATTCGATTTCACGATGATTCTTTTCTTTGGCATTTAAATTAGTTTAGCATTCATGGACTAGAAGTATTGACTTTCCTGAAAATAAAACAAAAAAAGGAAGATCAAATTCCCTCCTCGTTTTTCGTAATCTAATGGCTTTACAGTAGGATGTTAACGGCCATTTAATCTCTCTTCCCCCAACAGCGGCTTTGCCACACGCATAGAAAGAGAATCCTTTTGATCTCTCTCTCTCTCTCTCTCTCTCTCTCTCTCTCTCTCTCTCTCTGCATTTTCCCTGCTGTGGGGTTTAGCTATGAGACCGTGCTGTTTCAAGGCGGAATTTCCCGGCTTTTTCTAATCCATCTGAAACGGGAGCTTACCCTCATGAATTGTCATCGATTACTTGAAGATGAATGACTACGACACAACACAACTCAACAATCACCGATGCCAGAACTGATCATGGCAACTTATGACGCGCTTTCCGGAAATATCATCGATGATATTTTACGAGCACTTGGCTGAAGGCATATATGGGCATAGATGAATGGATTCTAGTTAAATGGAAATTAACATAGCTTAGTTGTCAGTAACTTTCCTCATAACTTTTTGTACAACGTGCAAACATATGCTCACCACTTTCGCTAGAAAACTGTTGATTTTACGAGTAACGGTTAGTTCTGTTAGTATGATGGTTGTTCCTTTACTTCACACTGGCTACGCTATGACACACAGCATGTAACATACAACCACACATAATCTATTACTTAGATGAAAAGCCTGCAATACATACATACATACACACACATATACTATATAGATATATATATATATATATATATATATATATATATATATATATATATATATATATATATATATACCTTGGATTTAAGGATATTCTCAGGTACGTGTTAAGTACCGAGTAAACTGGAGTAACTGACAAAGCGCTTGCAAGAGCGAGAATGCCAGGAACCATATATGCTACGTACTGGAACAATGTTGCTTTGTTTCCAAATGACCGCAGTTTTTGTATCTGAATCTTGTGTCGGGGCCGCTGGCATTTATTTGGAAACCCTCACCTAACCACCAAGCGGATCGTGCTGGGAATGACCGTGGGAATCAGGCAAAAAAAAAAAAAAGGCCATTTAATTCTTTTTGCTCTTTTTACTCCTAAGCCTCTTTTACCCAAGGCCGTCGAACTGGTATACTCTTTTTTTTTTTATAGCAATTCTTATTTTATTTTTTCACAAAGTTTTCAAGTTATGTTTGGAATAAAATATGCAGACTTGAATGTTTTAGTTTCAGAAAGTTTTGAGCATCGGAGAAGAATATTGAGAGTCTGATTTGAATGTTTATTTATTTCCTTTTTTATTTTATTTTTTATTTATGTTTATTTAGTGATTTTTTTTTTTTTGGTCTTAAGGGGTTAATTCGTGTGATGTTTCCACAGCAAGCATTATTCGGATAATTCCTCTCTTCGGCGGAGTTATTGATTAGTTGGATGTAGAGATAATGTAATGAAACTAATACAGCGCCAGCGCGCGCGCACACACACACATATGGATAGATACACATATATACGAAATGTATACACACACACACACACACACACACATATATATATGTATGTATATATATGTACAATTTTTGTTTGTTTTACTGAGATTAATCACTAAGCATGGTCGCCGTTGTCAGTGATCCAGCTGTTTTGATCTTTTGAACGGTTCATTTCAAAACTGGTATTAGCTGGCTCCAACATTCCAAACCTATACCGTTAATAGCGTCCAAAAGCTTTTCATTGGAGGGTCCTCTAGGTTTGATCCATATGTGAGTTATGAATTTACTCAATTCTTCAAGTCTTGAAAATACAGGCAAATTTTGAGCTATGCAATGATATAGTGATATGAAACTAAAAGTTCTTTTAATATGCGCAATATTTTACGAAAGTGAACCAGCGCAGATATTAGCTGTCAGTCAAGACTCATAAACCCATCCAACTAACTTCTATGAAGAAAGCTACATATTGGATATCTATATTGCAAGATGGATGCAATACTAAGAACCAGGACGTGATGCAATACTAAGAATCAGGACGTGATACGTTCAAGACACGGAAATGAGTGAATGTGGATTTTTATGCTTATTTTATGACGTTTAGCAGGCATATGATTCAATTTAATTTTTCTGTAAAAGAACACTATTGAGATGGCTTTGTCTGCCCGCCCTCAGATCTTAGAAACTACTGAGGCCAGAGGTCTGCAAATTGGTATGTTGGTCATCCACCCTCCAATCATAAAACATACCATTGGAGCCATCTAGCCTCGGTAGTTTTTTTATTTTATTTAAGGCTATAGTTACCCATGATCGTGCGTCTGGCAACTATTTAAGACAGGCCACCACCGGGCAGTGGTTA
>NC_061109.1:75841116-75886116 GCF_015104395.2 Macrobrachium nipponense
TGATTCATATACTTGAACGAGAGAGACAGCAGTCTCTGAAATATAGTACTTTTTCTCTCTACATTTTGGTGGTGTTTTTATGGGCTCCTTTTATTAGATGGAATTCTGTTGTTACAGAACATTTTTACCAGTCATATATATATATATATATATATATATATATATATATATATATATATATATATATATATATATATATATATATCAAAGACCTTCTTTAGGTCGCACACTTCATTGCAGGTTTCATACTTATCAGATGTTTGTTTGTTTGTTCCTCAACTTTGAAAAGCTCCAGACTAAGCCTGTTTGCAACTTTGAAAATGCCACATTTATGCCTCCAAGCTTCTCATTTCGGAAACTACCTTTTCCTACATCTACTCATTTCCAGCCGCTGTCATCTTGGGGGACCCTATCTAAAGAATCACCTGGAAAGGGGGAGAAGAGAACGCCTGGAAAGAAAGCAATAGATTCATTTACTCTCTCACTGGTGAGGCACACACGTCCATCTGAGCGATCGCGAATGAGGTTCCGTCGCTAATGTCATTTGCAATTTCAAGAAGCGCCTTCGGTCTCATTTCGGTAATAGGATTTCCCTTTCGGGAATCAGGAGGCGTCGGGAAATAATACACTGCCTTTCTCATAATAGTGAAGAATTCCAGAGGAGGAATCTTGGTCATTCGTCTGGCAATCAAGGAGGGGGTGGATGGTATGTGTGTTGGTGTGTGTGTGTGTGTGTGTGTTTATGTTGGGGGGGGGGGGGGGGGGGGTATGTGGGGGGGGGGGGGGGGGGGGGGGGGTTTATGAAAACAATCAATAAATAATTTTCTTGAGAAAAAAAGAAAATGGATTGGGTTATGTCATTCTGTTAATGACAAAACGTGATGGTTTTATGATAGGAATTCTGTCTTGGAGAGATGTTCCATTTTTGTTCCATATTTGCGCATATAGAAACGGGCCACAAATTTCGTTAGTTTCATTTTCATTGACATCCAAGAAAGAGCTGAAGTTATGTATAAGAATAGGCAGTGTCATCTGATATGCCTTGTCATTAGAATGACATAAATAACTATTAAGCGTTATGGTAATGTGCTTGAAATGATCTTGATGCCTTCGTTTAAAAGCAAAATATATTCTCCTACATGAAACATTTCTATTTTTTAAATTACACACACACACACACACACACACACACACACACACACACACACACACATATATATATATATATATATATATATATATATATATATATATATATATATATATATATATTTACGTATATATATAATAGAAGTAGCTACCTTGAAGGCTAAGCACACGGAATGTATTTATAATTCCCATTAAGGCAAATGCATTTAAACTGCAAGAGGGGAGAATGGAATACAGTGAGAAGGGTGATGAAGAATGATCTTAGTTGAAAATATGAGTTCTTAATCGCAGAATGGAGTCAGTGGGTCAGCACATATAGTTCCTGTGGGTATAAGTATGCACGACGTGTGATAAGAGAAAAAAGAAATTTGGTTCGGGTGTAGTCACAAGACATACGACAGGTTCGTGTAGACTGTGTAGAGGAATATAAGGAAGAACAAATGGGCCATTCAAAAAGAGAGTTATTAAGAAAACAAAACCGAAGGAAATAAGGCATTGATAAACATTCTTCGATCAGCAAATCCTGGATTAGATCATACACACACACACACACACACACACACACACACACACACACACATATATATATATATATACTATATATATATATATATATATATATATATATAAATGTCTTCACTTTTAAATTTTCCCTGTGGCTTTAATTAATAAACAAATTCACGTGCTTACTATTGGGATTTCTCAGTATATGTACACACACACACATACACATACATACATATATATATATATATATATATATATATATATATATATATATATATATATATATATACTGAGAAATCACAAATGTAAGCACATGATTTTGTTTATTAGACGAAGTCACTGGGAAATTTTAAAAAGAAAAGACAGACAGAGTGCCAAGTACTTTTGTGTATTTAACACATCTTTGTGCACTGAAGATGTGTTAAATGCACGAAAGTACTTGGCACTCTGTCTTTTCTTTTTGAATTTTCCCAGTGGCTTCAGGTAATAAGTGTGTATATGTGTGTGTGTATGTGTGTGCTCTCATTATAGCCTTACGTTTTCATTTCGAAGACTTAACTACAACTCATTAACGCGATGTTTAAATGACGGTCATGCTTACTTACGGAGAATTCCCTGAAACCAATCGTACCAGAAGCACCTCAGTGGCGTGATTGGTATGGTCTTGGCCTGCCACCTCGGTGGCCTCGAGTTCGATTCTCGGACATTCCACTGAGGGGTGTATTTCCTGTGAAAGAAGTTCAATCTCGACGTGGTTGGTAAGTCACGCAAAGCAGTTGGTCCCGTTGCAGAATAAACCAATGGTTCCATGCAACGTACAAACACTACTAAGTGACAGTTTTTCAATATCACGTAAGCTCTTCAGTAGAGTTTGTGCCTCAGCCATTGAAACTTCCATTTATATTCTCTGCTCAATTTTCTCCAGTTTCCCTCCATTAAATACTGGTCTTGGCAAAATGTCTAAAAGGAAGGAAATGTGTATAGACAGAGAGACATGTAAGCCTCGGATATATAAATAAAAATCCCTGTAACTGTGACCCTTGTTATATATCATCTGGTATTCTTTGATTTGCCGCTGGCAGCTGCCTCCTACGTAAATAATTTCCTGTCGCTTTTAATCAAGACGAAGAACAGGAAATGAAGACATCGCAAATGACTCTTGCTAGAGAAATAAGCCTCGATAATGAGCGACTCTAATGACGATTTAAGCCCTGATTGCGTCTGATGTTTTTGAATCATCAGCTCTTTATTCTGACTTGAATAAAACACACGATCTGAGTTATTATTGTTATATTGCTGTTTGTTCCAGTTATCTCGAGTGACATCTGACTCCGTTTTCAATCATTTTCTAGCAAAAATGTTATCCTGAAATTCAAGCGACTCCTCAGAACAATGAGAAAGCAATTACGGTAATAAACAAGTAAAAAAGTTTTCTGTACTGCGTATAATCAAGGCCACCGAGAACAGATCAATCTCTTGGTGGACTCGGTATGAGCCGCGGTCCAGGAAACTTTAACCACTGCCCGGTGGTGGCCTGTCTTAAATAGTTGCCAGACGCACGATCATGGGTAACTATAACCTTAAATAAAATAAAAAAAACTACCGTGGCTAGATGGCTCCAGTGGTATGTTTTATGATTGGAGGGTGGATGACCAACATACCAACATACTACTGGCCTCAGTAGTTTCTAAAATCTGAGGGCGGGCAGACAAAGCCATCTCAATAGTGTTCTTTTACAGAAAAATTAAATTGAATCATATGCCTGCTAAACGTCATAAAATAAGCATAAAAATCCACATTCACTCATTTCCGTGTCTTGAACGTATCACGTCCTGTTTCTTAGTATTGCATCCATCTTGCAATATAGATATGCAATATGTAGCTTTCTTCATAGAAGTTAGTTGGATGGGTTTATGAGTCTTGACTGACAGCTAATATCTGCGCTGGTTCACTTTCGTAAAATATTTGCGCATATTAAAAGAACTTTTAGTTTCATATCACTATATCATTGCATAGCTCAAAATTTGCCAGTATTTTCAAGACTTGAAGATTTGAGTAAACTCATAACTCACATATGGATCAAAACTATAGAACCCTTCAATGAATAGGTTTGGAATGTTGGAGCCAGCCAATACCAGTTGTGAAATGACCCGTTCAAAAGATCAAAACAGCTGGATCACTGACAACGGCGACCATGCTTAGTGATTAATCTCAGTAAAACAAACACAGAAAAATTGTATATTATAATATATATTAAAAAAATATCTTATATATATATAAGATATATGATACATACATAATATATGATTATGCGTGTGTGTGTGTATACATTTCGTATATATGTGTATCTATCCATATGTGTGTGTGTGCGCGCGCGCGCTGGCGCTGCGTATTAGTTTCATTACATTATCTCTACATCCAACTAATCAATAACTCCGCCGAAGAGAGGAATTATCCGAATAATGCTTGCTGTGGAAACATCACACGAATTAACCCCTTAAGACCAAAAAAAAAAAATCCCTAAATAAACATAAATAAAAAATAAAATAAAAAAGGAAATAAATAAACATTCAAATCAGACTCTCAATATTCTTCTCCGATGCTCAAAACTTTCTGAAACTAAAACATTCAAGTCTGCATATTTTATTCCAAACATAACTTGAAACTTTGTGAAAAAATAAAATAAGAATTGCTATAAAAAAAATGAGTATACCAGTTCGACGGCCCTCGGTAAAAGAGGCTTAGGAGTAAAAAGAGCAAAAAGAATTAAATGGCCCTTTTTTTTTTTTTGCCTGATTTCCACGGTCATTCCCAGCACGATCCGCTTGGTGGTTAGGTGAGGGTTTCCAAATAAATGCCAGCGGCCCCGACACAAGATTCGGAATACAAAAACTGCGGTCATTTGGAAACAAAGCAACATTGTTCCCGTACGTAGCATATATGGTTCCTGGCATTCTCGCTCTTGCAAGCGCTTTGTCAGTTACTCCAGTTTACTCGGTACTTAACACGTACCTGAGAATATCCTTAAATCCAAGGTTTTATATATATATATATATATATATATATATATATATATATATATATATATATATATGGCGTGTGTGTGTATGTATGTATTGCAGGCTTTTCATCTAAGTAATAGATTATGTGTGGTAGTATGTTACATGCTGTGTGTCATAGCGTAGCCAGTGTGAAGTAAAGGAACAACCATCATACTAACAGAACTAACCGTTACTCGTAAAATCAACAGTTTTCTAGCGAAAGTGGTGAGCATATGTTTGCACGTTGTACAAAAGTTACTGAGGAAAGGTACTGACAACTAAGCTATGTTAATTTCCATTTAACTAGAATCCATTCATCTATGCCCATATATGCCTTCAGCCAAGTGCTCGTAAAATATCATCGATGATATTTCCGGAAAGCGCGTCATAAGTTGCCATGATAATGTCATGGCATCGTTGATCGTTAAGTTGTGTTGGTGTCGTAAGTCATTCATCTTCAAGTAATCGATGACAATTCATGAGGGTAAGCTCCCGTTTCAGATGGATTAGAAAAAGCCGGGAAATTCCGCCTTGAAACAGCACGGTCTCATAGCTAAACCCCACAGCAGGGAAAATGCAATGAGAGAGAGAGAGAGAGAGAGAGAGAGAGAGAGAGAGAGAGAGAGAGAGAGAGAGAGATCAAAAGGATTCTCTTTCTATGCGTGTGGCAAAGCCGCTGTTGGGGGAAGAGAGATTAAATGGCCGTTAACATCCTACTGTAAAGCCATTAGATTACGAAAAACGAGGAGGGAATTTGATCTTCCTTTTTATTTTTGTTTTATTTTCAGGAAAGTCAATACTTCTAGTCCATGAATGCTAAACTAATTTAAATGCCAAAGAAAAGAATCATCGTGAAATCGAATTGCATATTTTTTAATCGTAGAAATACTGGAACAAATACGAAAAATATCAATTTGGGAAATGTACTTTCAACTTGGGTCAGGGATTCACATTAATTCCTGACGTTTAAGTAGCAACGATACGATTTATACCACCTCGTTAGGATTTTTTTTTTAGTAATAATCTCATTAGCTCTATTTCACTGATAGGTAATCTAATTACACAAACTTAAAATCAAATTTCTTCTGCCGAAATGGAAGCCTTTCAATAAAACTTATATTTTTAGTACTGCACCCTAAAAAAAACCAGTGCAACTCTCTTAATAGATTAATCTCCTTAGTTTGCAAAAACATGCACGGAAAATCTAGCGCAGATTCTGGACCATCAGTGGGTTCTCTCAGGGATTTAACTGCCTCAGGTCGAATGCATAAAAATATTTTGGAATTTTTTCCTATTCACTTACACTGCATATGACAAAAGTCATTGTTGCATACTGTTAAGGGAGACAGACAGACAGACAGAGATACAGTTAAAAGTGTTTAGAATAAATTCATGATTTAACGATTACGTTTGCTTCTGTTAAACGACGCGCCTTTTATCATCTCAAACTAACCGCTTCCTAATCACGAAAAAAGAAATCTTTTTATCCCAACCTAACTTGTTTTTGTTTGCATGGTGTTTTTACGCTGCATGGAACCAGTGGTTATTCAGCAACGGGACCAACGGCATTACGTGACTTCCGAATCACGTCGAGAGTGAACTTCTATCACCAGAAATACAAATCTCTCACACCTCAATTGAATGCCCGAGAATCGAACTAGCGGCTAACGAAGTGGCACGCCAACACCATACCGACCTCGCCAATGAGGCGCTACCTAACGAACGATTAAAATTTGCTTCTTATACCGACGAGATTTTAAAAAAACATCAAGTTTGCAAACGATTTCCATTAAGTGCATAACTGAACGCATGCGGATTACAAGGGATTTTTCTCTCATTACGGAAATTGTCTCCGGTCCCAAGAATTCTCGTTCGGCGTTCATGCGCATAGTGCGTACCATTAAATAGAAGAAAAAAATATATCCCAGGAGATTTTTCTACACTGACGGCATAACAGCGAGACGTTAACGGTTGCGTGAGCTCTTCTGACCCAGAATGACTTTGCCACATAAAAGGAAAGAGAGTTTCCCCCTGATCACTTTATATTTTTGGGGATCCTGTTGGTTTCGGCCGTTAGAAGTCGATACCACAAATGCGTTACCTGTTATTTCTGTGCCAACGGGTTTGGTCAGCGGGTAGAGGAAATACCCAACATAGGCATATGTATAATATAAATAAATAAATGAATAAATAAATATATATATATCATATATATATATATATATATATATATATATATATATATATATATATATATATATATGTCTGTGTGCGTGTGTATATGTGTGTGTGAGTATACACACACACACACACACACACCCACACACACACACATATATATATATATATATATATATATATATATATATATATATTATAAATATAAACTGAAATAACAGGTAAACACATGGTATCGACTTCTAACGGCCGAAACCAACAGGATCCCCAAAATATAAAGTGATAACACACACACACACATCTATAATATGATATATATATATATATAAATATATATATATATATATATATATATATATATCTAATGTCTTATCGCTTGGCGATAGACTTTTGTTTTTTCCTTACGGCTGTTATCCGTAAGTAATGTTTGGTTCCTCTCATCTCCCTTGGATATCTTAGTAGAGAGGTTCTTTCTTGTCTAGAGGAGATGATTCAAACAGGCTAGTTGAACAAGTTACAACTTTATTCTGTAACTCCATACTAGGAGATGCAGCTCGGTCGGACGACCGATATGTTTGACTGTTGGCGTGAAACTGCCATTCTAAAGCATCGCGTCGATAGCGGAACATTAGCTATCTAAGCAATTCATACAAAAACACATTACGTAGTCTGCCGGCTCGGAAGTTACAAGTTTCCGGCGTAGGTTAACAGGTCAACCTCTTCCCATGGAAGTTGTTGTGCAAAGTTATCATAACATAAAAATGTTGACAAAGCTTTGAGCTAGATCAGGCTACTGCAGACAACGCATAGCATAATCTAAGATGTGCTTTGGTCACGTAGAACCCTCCTAATGCCATGACCCCAGGTCACTGGTTTATATATAATGTAATTCTTACATTAGGCTCGGTCTGCTACCTATTCAAGCCTTGAATAACAAAAAAAAAAAAAAAAAAGTTACTTTAAACATTGTTCATAGGAGGCGTTGCTCGTAACATACTAAGTGATTAAATGCATAAAAACAGATTCTGTTACATACCCTGGTTGACATATTCATAAACAAAGATAAATGCATGGAAAATATAGATCCATGTTTGGTAATAATAATGATTATGACCCAAACATAATAAAATGGTAAAAATCAAAACATGTTATACATGATTAATATGATAACATGCAACCTGATAAGAATAATGGTTACTAAAATATGATTATAGCATGATCATGGATAATTGTTAAAGAGTACTTGTCACTCTTTATAATAGATAAATATAATTGTATAATAGTATAACAATGTAATTCTGCAGAAATTCAATATATAGGGCTGATATTTTATTAGGTGCCCGAAAAATACCTTTAGGAATATATTAATATATTAATATTGGGCTATAATGATTATTAGGCGCCCTGGATACTTTAACTGTTTTCAAATGCAAAGGCGTGAGTCTTTCTTGTCCTACATTGTTGCCAGCATACGGACCGCTTTTCACACACAACACAATTCCAGACAATTCCCTAGGCACGAACTGAAGTGGCCAGGTTCAGGCGGCCCTAAACGCAAACGACTTGAGTTTAACGGGTACGTCATCCAGACGGGCCAGTACGTTCCCTTGGAGATCCTTCTGTTTACGCCTCAGCCTACGCCAAGCAAAGATGTTGACGGCGATAACCAATATGGCCGTCACGCTGAACACGGCTAGCAGAATGTAGTAGCGAAGATGTTCTCCACCTGCATAAGTCGATGACGCGTGGGTCATCTCAGCCAGTTGCGTCAGACGATGAGCTACTCGCGCGTTGTATGGGAGAGGTAGTGATGGGATGATTGTTGTAGCCCACGTGTAGTTCGCGAAATACGCCTTCTCACGTATTATCGTGTTGACCCCTCTGACGGTATAATTTGTAGATGTCCCCGTACAACCATCGGCTGCTACGAAGATAGGGGCATGGGCGGTGGATGTGTCCGGACACACGACGTCGAATCCGGCCTTATCATAACGGATCCAGGACCCATTATTCATCCTGTAATTGAATTTATTACCGTAAAAGGGATAAAGTTTCCCCAGCAACCCTTCGCTTTTATTGAGAGAGAGAGCCGTTTAGGCACTACGTGTCTAACTCACATGAATCCGTTGATATAGGATAGAATTCAAACAAAAAAAAGAGTCAGCTGTACAAATTTTATTATTCATGGCTTCTGAACAGTGAGTGAGTTTATCTAAGTCTTTAATGACTGTAAATGATTTCTTATCAGAAGACAAATCAGTACATGCCCTGTTAAATTGGATATTACTGGATTTGAGTTATTCGTCATAAAAGTAGGAAACGGTGCTAGTTTTGTATGATTGCCAAGCATCGGAAGAATCAAAAGGAATCGTGATCATAATTCTATAATTTTCTACGCTGACTGATATAGGCTATAATAGAATTCTACTTTATGGGCATCCAATAAAGGAATATAACCTAGCTTCTCCCGTCCGTTTTCTAAAGTTAACGTCAGATCTTTTATAGGCATGAGGTGAGGAGATAACACACCCTTTGTTGCTAACGTAATTGCTTCTACGTAATCTTTTGACTTTTCAATAAAATGTGATATTTTCACACGGATATGATCTATTTTCGAACTATAGTAAGCTAAAGTAGCCAGCAAATGTTGAACTTCCATGACTGATCGATATTATTTGAATGTTCATTAACGATATTCATTATTTGATTGATCGAAGATAAATGGCTGCGAAGTTCTGATAAGGCCAGTTCCGTTTTGTGTTGCAAAAACTCAATTCTTTTATTTTGATTATTTATCTTGAGGCGATTTGAGATTCCTAAGCCTAGATTCGCAACTGATCCTAAGATGTTTAATCCAGCTAGAATAAGCGGGTTGCGGCGTTCAAGAGTATTGTGCCGCACATGACCACATCAGCAGGTCACGAGCGAGTTCTTCTGCCTCGGCGGTTTTATTTTTGTATGTCATAAGACAACATTTCTGCGACGCTTAGCGTTTGAGCTAGTGAAATCTCTGAGTTAGCATGAAAATACGTTCATGCATTTCCTTAAGGGAAATACCAAAACCTCATCAGGTCATTCTTTAAGTTAAGGACGTCATCTTCAGGTAGGAAAATAGCATGCATATCTACCTCGATAACCAAAATATTACTTGACACGATGAATACATCATCGATTCTCTCGATAATCGAGCCATGATTAAATTCTATGTCTTTAGTCCTAGCACTCTTTCCATACAACAAAGATGTCTGAATACACAAATATCACTCCCAACAATAACAGATTCATTTTTGAAAACCTGCAATGAGTAAAACAGATGTAATAACTCGCGTAAAAGAATAGGTTTACATACAATATGATTAATAGATATATATATATAAATTATTATACAAGTTTCATAAATACAACCATTTTTTCCCTCACTCCATCTACCTTTCTTTAGATTCTGATATGTGCCAATGGGACTATTCTCACATCAGTGGGTTTGGATACATTTTGAACCCTAACTCTATTGGCCGTTAAATTTTCTAAAATGTTAAACGGGCCTTCAAACTTAGGTGTCAGTTTATAATTTAAACCTTTACGCACGATACTTGTATGTATACCTGATCGCCCACGGCATATGTTCTAGTTGGCTTAGCTATTTTATCATGATTTTTTTTCATTATGATCTGTGCTTCTTCTAAATTCTTACGAATTATATTATATCGACTTATGCTTGCATCCATAACATCCTTTAGAGGATTTGATAAATTAGTTGTAGGCTTTAAGATGTGGAAAGGCGTTCGGGCCGGGATACCGTACAGTGCCTCGTGCGGTGTCATTTTAATAGACACGTGATACGAGTGATTAAGTGTGCTTAGTACCGCAGGTATGGCAATGTCCCAGTTGGGATCTGCCCCCCTAAGGTGACCCTTAAAATGTTTAAAACCTTACGATTTGCCCTTTCCACTAGCCCATTAGACTCTGGGTGATAGATCATGGTATTGATTTTCTTTATACTAAGGAATTCGCACAAGGAGTTAAGGAAATGATTATTGAACTCCCCGCCCGAGTCTGAGATAATGATGTGTGGAATTCCATGTTTACAAATGTAGCACTCGTAAAACTTCCTAGCGCACTCAACCGCGGTTTTTGTTTTAAGCGCTATAAGTTCTGTATATCGAGTCAAAGCGTCTATAATTACTAGGAGGTGCTTATTTCCTCTGTCTGACTCGTAAAATCCTGTTAATAAATCTAAATGTACTCTTTCAAAGGGTTGATTTGGCACGGGGTAAGCCCTAGGCTGACAGGTGTCTTCGTGTGCCCTTTGTATTTTTGACAAGTGCGACAATTTGCTATGTGCTTTTTTATATCTCTAAGCATCGTATGCCAATAAAATAAGGATTTGGCTTTCTGTGACATCAGGTATAACCCGGATGTCCGTGCAGTGGATTTTCATGCAACCACTTAAGACAGTGGGTATGAGTGAGATAGGCACCACCACCTGGTTGTTATTCAACTGCGGTGTGTTGCGGGTTTTCCTCGTCACAGATCTACACAGGTATTTTCCTGTAGGATATAATTCTGCTGCTTATACTTTAGGTATTCTTTTTCCTTCGGATTTCCGTTTAACGCAATCAATGATGATTTTTCTATTTGCGGATCTTTTCTTTGTTCCGTCTGTAATAGTTCAGCACTCCAGCCCAGATCTTCCTGTTCGGATATAGTTTACAACGGGCATGGAGGTTGAGATCTATTAATTCAGCTAATGGCTCGGTACAAGATGAAGAGGGGTTGCGTGATAATGCGTCAGCAATGATATTTGCTTTCCCAGGTAAATACCCGATCCTCGCGCCAAAGTCCTGAATGATCATGTGCCACGAGTTCGCTTGGGGCTGTGACTAAAGCCTTTAAAGAAGTCGGTTAGGGGCTTATGATCAGTGAGAACCTTGACGGGATAACCGATATTATGAACTTAAAGTGCACGAGTGAATTAACAATAGCGAGCCCTTCCTTGTCTATTACTGCATATTTACTTTCGGAAGGTCTCAGTTTACGTGAATAAAAAGCTATAGGGAAAAACTGTATCATATTGTTGAAGCAATACCCCACCTACTCCTAGGTCTGAGGCGTCTGTTGCTATGAAAAATTCCTTATTGAAGTCAGGAAATTTCAAGATAGGGGGAGAACTACAGCAGTGGTTCATCTTTCAATTTATCGAACGCCTGTTGATGAATTTCAGACCATACGAAATCTACGCCCTTTTTTATAAGATCGGTTAGGGGAGCGGCTATGATTGAGTAGTTGCGGATAAAGCGGCGATAGTATCCGCTGCACCCCAAAAATTGCTGTATTCCCTTGACGTTAATAGGTATCGGAAAGTTACGGATAGCCGACACCTTATCGTGGACGACTTTAAGACCTTCACTAGAAACCGTGAAACCTAGATAGACTAGTTCTGTTTTAAAAAATTCAACACTTACTTTATCTTTACCCTTAAATTATGCTGCCTTAACCTTTGTAACACTAACTCCAATTTACGTAAATGCTCTTCTAATGTGTTGGAAAAGATTACTAAGTCATCCATGTAGGCATGTAGGATATCTCCCAACAAGTCTCCAAACACGACGTTTATCATACGAGTAAAAGTTATAGGAGCACAACGTAAACCAAAAGGCATACGCAAAAATTCATAATGTCCCCTGGCTGTGCTGAAGGCAGTGTATGGGATACTTTCTTGTTCCATCGGAATCTGATGAAATCCTTTTAGTAAGTCTAGGCTGTGAAATATTTATTCTGGCCTAGTAAAGATAGGATATCATCGGTACATGGTACTGGGAATCTGTCAGGGATTGTTTCTTCGTTTAAACGACGAAAATCTACGCATATCCGCCAAGTTCGATCTTTTTTCGGTACTACTATTAACGGAAAATTATAAGGGCTGTTTGATTTCCTAATGACTCCTTCCTTTAACATTTTACCTACTTCCTCTGTTATCTCATTCTGAAATTTCATAGGAAGTCTGTACGAAGGTACATAGATTACTTTCTGTTTGTCCTTGAGCCTGATTTGATGTTCTATGACATCCGTTTTTCCTAAGGTTCCATCCGTAGTGGAAAAAACATCATGATATTTAGTTAAAAGATTCAAAAATTTCTGCTGAATTTCTTCTTCTTGAATATCTTTATTGATTTTGTTCTTTATAAATTGCAAAAGGGTTTCATCCGCGACTGATTGAGCGTGATTTATCTCAGCTACGGTTAAGGGAATGCGATGTTTATAAACTTCGGCATCCAAGATATGTTGATTTTTGTGGATTACTAAAGTGGTATTCAAATGATTACAGACTTCGATATTACATTGCTGTTGTGAGCCGACTGTATAAACGGCTTGTGTGACGGATAATCCGTGTGTTTTCAGAGTTTCGGAAAGGATTAATGTTTCAGATCCTGGCAAGGTTCTTTTTACACGCACTAATATATTTGAAGTTACGTTAGGTTCGAGAGTTTGCGTGCAAGCTGATATTACGGGTGAGCGAGAGTTCTGTGGGTTGCCTGTATTATTTCTTGGTTCATGAGACAGGTGATTGGTTCCGTAATGTAAGTGACAACACTGTCTGTCTCTTTATTATCTAAAACTGATTTTAGGGTATTAGAAGACCTATAGAATTTCCCTTTGATATACACGCCGTGTTTTGCAGGTGCTAAGATAATATTTTGAGTGCCCATAGACGGGTATCCGATAATTACTGCGGGATACATATTAATGTTTTGTACAACGACAAAGGTATCAGCAAACGTGCGCTTACCGACCTTGTACTGTACATGAGTTACGCCCACAACATTTAATTCATTATTCCAATGCCTGAGAGCCTTATTCCGGACTTTTCTATAGGGAAATTTGAAAAGAGTAAATGATGAGTCCTTAATCCATTATATTACGTGGACTACCAGAATCAAAGAACAAAGTGAATGACTTATGTCCAAATTTACTGCATGTAAGGTTGGTCGCAACTCGTTTTGACTAATAATTGCATGAATTTGTTGCAAATCTACGGGAACCTGCACAGATTTTTTTGATTCGGCCGTGTGTTTCATAGGAAAATCAATTGTCTCACAATGATCTGATAAATGATTAAACTGATTATTTGATACAAAAGATGTTGATATTGATGACCCAACGATCGCCCTCTCCCCCCTTGGAGTGAACTACGTGGTATTTGTTTTGTTTATCACACCCTGAAAAATTCGCTTGCCCTTGCGAGTTCTGGCCTAGACGGCCCAGGAACAGAGGTACCTGAAGCACGATTTGTTTGTTTCTGCTGTTGTGCAGAATTTCCGTTTGGTTGTTTCTTCTTATAGTACTGAGGACCCTTCTTATTATTTGCACTAGCAACTGGTTGCGTGTTTGTAGCGTTTGTCTGTTGATTCCTCGAGTAGCAACGGTTTATATGAATGAGTTGAACTATTGTGTATTGAACAAAAACGCGTCCGACAGTCTGAAATCATGTGACCTGGTCGTTTACAGTTATAACAAACCATCCCTGCAACTTGATTATTATTATGTACCACATTTACTTGTTGTGGCTTGTTTCTTTTCATTTTTTGCAAAAACTTGAATGAGCGAAGGATCTAGGTCGGTACATTTAGACATGTGTTTTTTGATTTGTTTATACACATCTAATTCCGTACTGTCGGGCTGCAATTTTTTATCAAAACACCGTACTAACGCTTCAGGCAACATTACAGTGATAGACGTAAGGTAGATCAAACGGATAAAATCTTTCACTTTGATGTTAGCACCCGCAACCCACCCGGAGTTACATAAACTATCCTGATATTCATTTAGCCGGTCGGCAATTAGCGCCGCCCGCTCGACAACATTGAGCTGAGTCATGGAGGCTTGGTTAAGGATATTTCTCAAAGCCAATACTACATCTAAAGCCTCTTCACCCCCATACACGGCACGTAATCTTATTTTGAACTCGTCCCATGTAAGCGCTTCTTGGAAAGAAACCCCCCTTAGATACGCACTTGCGTCGCCTTTAGCGAAGTCTACGAAGCTCTTGGCCTCCTGTAATTGTACTGCTGGGTCTGTGATGCTTTTTGCATTTAAATGAGCGTCTACAGATGAGATCCATGCCTCAACATTTGAGGCAAGGAACCCATTGACCCGACCTTGAAAAGGGACGATCGCTGACCTCGCGCTAACGAGAGTCACCACGTTGGGGTTGCCAGCCGGAGTGGTTGCCATTTCGGCTTTCACTTTTTTCTTATCACTTCTATTCCTTGCAATCCTATCAAAATATCTATAAGAGTACACTCGACCACTACGTAAACGCATAAGCAATGTACTGTATAAGTGTGTTATAATAATAGGAAAATCCCCAAAAGATACAAATACAGACAATATGATCAAATATTATACGGAGAATTCCTGCAAGAAACGGTTAATGACAACGAGAAAAGAAAAAAAATTAATCTGCGGGCGAGAACCTCGTGGTTGAAGATAGGTTCTGTAATGAAGGAATAATAATATGGCGACCCTCACCCACCCCCCCAAATACTTGGAACGATTAGATCTCTTGATGAACCCAACACTTCACTGAGGAAAAGACCTGAATAGATAAAAATGGTACTTAGCTCCAGATTATATTGCGAAGGATTGTTGACATGGGATGACGTCTCGCGTCGGAAGTCGTGATGACGTCACGGTCTTCTCTCGGTGCACGATGCTCTGGGAAGTCCAAGATTGATGACGTCACAGCCTCCGTCCTTGCACTACTGCGTCTAGCTGTCCACTCTGCGTCCTTGCTCGTGAAACGGGTGATGTTCCCTTGTGTTTTTTGTTCTTTCCGTTGATGTTCAATGCTGCTCTCGTCCGGTGTAGATTCTCGAAGATAAGTGACACAGTTGCTCAAACGTCAGTGTTAAATGCTTGTATTCCTCTCGATGAAGGACATAGTTGCGTCTTCATAAACTGTTGCGTTGATTGAAGATCCCGTTTTCCCTCTGTTTTTCGTTTGATGTTGAAGGTGGAAGTTAGTTCACATGTATACCTTCGGTCGGCTGATATGGGTCTTGTTAATTATGTTCTTCGTTTATTAGCTGCCACCATTTTCTTATGTCTTATCGCTTGGCGATAGACTTTTTGTTTTTTCCTTACGGCTGTTATCCGTAAGTAATGTTTGGTTCCTCTCATCTCCCTTGGATATCTTAGTAGAGAGGTTCTTTCTTGTCTAGAGGAGATGATTCAAACAGGCTAGTTGAACAAGTTAACAACTTTATTCTGTAACAATCCATACTAGGAGATGCAGCTCGGTCGGACGACCGATATGTTTGACTGTTGGCGTGAAACTGCCATTCTAAAGCATCGCGTCGATAGCGGAACATTAGCTATCTCAAGCAATTCATACAAAAACACTACGTAGTCTGCCGGCTCGGAAGTTACAAGTTTCCGGCGTAGGTTAACAGGTCAACCTCTTCCCATGGAAGTTGTTGTGCAAAGTTATCATAACATAAAAATGTTGACAAAGCTTTGAGCTAGATCAGGCTACTGCAGACAACGCATAGCATAATCTAAGATGTGCTTTGGTCACGTAGAACCCTCCTAATGCCATGACCCCAGGTCACTGGTTTATATATAATGTAATTCTTACATATATATATATATATATATAGATGTGTGTGTGTGTGCTTATATTATTGGCGCTTGATGTTGTATGTTCCTTTGTAGGCCATGTACTTGCAAGAACAGAAGAGATTATTGTCCACTTTGTATATTTTGTATTATATATCTTTGTGGACAAATTTGTACTAATAATTGTATATTTTTGTCCATAAAATAGCTAACTAACTGTGTTTGTGTGTGTGTGTGTGTGTGTGTGTGTGTGTGTGTGTCTGTGTACATCAGACATTCTGCACGTCATCAACGACTCATTTTCTGGATGTCCTATCTTTTCACATTGCAACCAATGTTTCTTTCCTTTCGAAAATGTGCACGGCAACGTACACAAGTGGTGATTCATTTCTATTTTTGTTCGTAAAAAAATATTCGTCTCTTTATTCTCATTCGGACGGTTGTTGGCGACGGTCATCTGCAAAAGGGTCAAAGTGATCTGTGTTAAATATAGACCTAAAATAGAACAACTTGGCAAAATGCATAATCAAGCAGCATCTTCGGTAAGAAAATAAATACTATTTTAAGCTGCATTTACCAACGCGAACCTTGAATCCGTTTGTTGGTTCGTTTGTGTGCGTGTGTGCGTGTGGGATATCGTAAAGGAGAAATCTGCCCCTACATTCTCGAATAGCTGTCCTTGGTTCCTCATTACTCCAAAAGGCATCGTACAACACAAACAAAAACAAAAACAAAAAAATTCTTCACCTCCCTGCTCTTACGCAGGTCGTATTCAATGACAGAACCATAGGATCCATTCGCTTTTATCCTAAGTGTTCCGGAAAGTCCTTTGTCTCTGATCATTGCAGCTCCAACACCCAAACTAAAAATGGAGTGATGCATTTGCACCTCCCATCAACGGGACATGTGGGCCGTGAAATATTCGGCTGTTTAAAGGGAGTTTGAGTCAGTGGATCTCCGCCTCGGTCCTTTTTTTGTACTTCTTTTGAATGGATCTACTATATACGCCTTCCTGTCTTAACATTTCGTTTGCGTAGCATAATCAATAACACTTTAATAAGGCGTTCCCCTTTTGGGCTTTCTAATTTTATTTTGTCTTTTATTTTTTGGCAGGCTTTTTTTTTGTGGTGGTGGTGGGGGCGTCTCACAAGGCCGTAGAAATTTTACACAAGGTGAAAGCTATCTTTTTCCTATATAATTATTAATAAAGATATATCGAATGCATAAAACGATGTTGGGTCACAACAAAATCCCCCCCTCCTCTTTCTCTCTCTCTCCACACACATACATACACACACACCACACACACACACACACACACACACACACACACACACACATATATATATATATAATTATATATATATTATATATATATATATATATATATATATATATAATATATATTATAGATAAAGTATTGTATGCGTGTATGTTAGTGTTACTGTATGCTTAAAAAAACTTTCTCTTAACTCTTCGATTTCATTAAGAAGTAAATAGAAAAAAAACTTTTTACTCTGATCTGAACGGGGTATTGCCTTATAGAAATTCTTTTTTATTATGAGAAATAGTGCATGGCTTAAATGAAAAAGATTTCATAAAGAATCAACTTGTTCAGCATTAGAATACAACAACAACGATTATGAAAACCTATATGTTTACCCTATACTGCTTTGAATGTTTTAAACACTATATGCTATTTTTCCTTGATAGAAAAACGGGTAGGTACACAATGGTTGTTCATTTGCCTAGTTTCATTTCTAGTAACTATTATGTAGAAGCCTTTGTCTTCCTTTGTCCTCTCTGAATTCAGGGCTTAAATCTGCTGATCTGTTTCGGATAATTCAGCTCTGTGATTTTTTTTTTTTTTTTTTTTTTTTGCGAACAAAATCAAATCGCCGAAAACCGTCAAAGTATGTGTAGGCATTGATATTTCTGCCACACGATTTTTCTAAAATTCTGACTATATTTTAATTTTTTATATTTAGAGATTTTTCAAGATATTGCCATACTTCATTTTGTCCAGTTTGCTTTGCAGAACTCTAATCAACAATCCTTAGTAGCGTTCGCTCTTTCTTTTTTTTTTCTTTTTTTTTCCGGGGCGCCAGGGGGGGCAGGGTTGGGGGGGCTGCTGGTTCTTCCATAACTGCAAACCGCATCTCTGGAAAAGTACAACTGGAGGTCAAATTGTTATGAATATCCCAGTATTTATTCATGCTTTGCCGGTATGAATAAAAATACCAGTGCTGTTATATCAAGGTTGTTTGAGCTTATCAAATTGCATACTTTTAATTAAAATAACGTTTGAGGTAGAATATGTCATATTGTTGAATATTTTGTCACAATTCTTTCGTGCAAGAGTCTACATTCTTTGTATTGTACATGTCTTTTTGTAAATATATTATATATATATATATATATATATATATATATATATATATATTATATATATATATATATATATATATATATATATATATACATTTATATATGTGTGTGTGTGTGTGTGTGTGTAAATATATAATAAAAGGAGCCTATAAAAACACCAAAATAATAGAGAGAAAAATACTATGTTTCAGAGACTGCTGTCTCCCTCTTCAGGTAGATGAATGAGAAAAGTTACAGAAAAGGTGATATTTATACCAAGTGGTCCATCCACAAATAAGCCAATTTACGTCACTCCCTCTGATAATCTTCCTTTAATCTATTTAAGCATTGGTTGAATGAAAACCTTGTCTATGATATCTATCTGAATCCCATGCTCCCTTGGAGATGTTCATTACCTGCCTCTGTTTAGCTGACCGTTTGTATTGTATCAATCTCTGGGGAAGTGATTTTCCCCAGAGATTAATACAACACAAACGGTTAGTAAGGTGTGGACAACAGAACTCAGCTATTTTCAACCATATAAATGAACATAACCATAGAATAAACTGGAATTCGTCACGTATAATTTATAGCAACTGCCGGTACAAGAGTCAAATGATGGAATCGGCCTTGATGAAACAGAGGCAAGTAATGAACCTCAAATGGAGCATGGGATTCATATATCATCGACAAGGTTTTCATTCAACCAACGCTTAAGAAGATGAAAGGAAGATTATCAGCGGGAGTGACCTATATTGGCTTACCTGTGGATGGACCTCTTGGTATAAATACCACCTTTTCTGTAACTTTTCTCATTCATCTACCTGAAGAGGGAGACAGCAGTCTCTAAAATATAGTATTTTTCTCTCTATATTTTGGTGTTTTTATTAGATGGAATTCTGTTGTAACAGAACATATTTACCAGCCATGTATATATATATATATATATATATATATATATATATATATATATATAGATATATATATATATATATATATATATATATATATATAGATATATATATATATATATATATATATATATATAAGTCATATCACATTACCGTGATTCATATACATACATCGAGCTACAATGTAGCTCGGTGTATGTATATGAATCACGGTAATGTGATATGACTTATGTAAATGCTACGTGTTGTCAAAAAGCACTACAACGCCACCGGAGCCGAGGCGGGTTGATGTCTCCAAACCAACGAATTACCTGAGCGCACAAGGTATTTGAGGGTGAGAGACGACATAAACTTATGGGCCTCTCGCGGTGGTGGGGTAGGTAAAAGCTTCACTGACGTTCCTGGATTTGAATGTCTTGCTGGGTTCGCAACCCAGGACCAGGCAAATCTATTATCGAAAAAAAAATTGCCCTTCGGTTAAGCATATATGAAAATATATTAATTCCGAGGTAGAGCGAATTAGATATTAAAGGACATTGTAGCTCGATGTATATATATATATATATATATATATATATATATATATATATATATATATTATATATATATATATATATATATATATAGAAATCTTTGCGATACTTTTAATAATAGCGAGACCGACGGAAACGGTAAAACAGACAAGTTTACAAACGTAGCATTGTTGTTTAAATTACGAGTAAATTACGAGATTACATTACATCCATATGTGGATTGCTAGACACCATATTCCCACGTATTGCATTTACATCTTAATCAAACTTAATGGTCTTAATCGTAATGTTATAATGAAGATAAGCTAATCAGGTAAGATTCAGTATATTAACCCTTAAACGCCGAAGCGGTAAAAAAAAAAATGTCTCCCGTGTGCCGGAGATGTTTCAGAGTGAGCGCCGGAGCGGAAAAAATATTTTTTTCAAAAAATCATAGCGCGCTTAGTTTAGAAGATTAAGAGTTCATTTTTGGCTCCTTTTTTTGTCATTGCCTGAAGTTTAGTATGCAACCATCAGAAATGAAAAAAAAAATATCATTATCATATATAAATAATGCGATATATGATAGTGCAAAAACGAAATTTCATATATAATTGTATTCAAATCGCGCTGTGAGCAAAACGGTTGAAGGTAACAAGTTACTTTTTTTTTCGTTGTAATTTACACTAAATTGCAATCATTTTGGTATATAACAAATTGTAAAACGATAAAAGCAACACAGATAAAATATTACTCACAAAATAATGCATGAATTCGTAACGCGCAGACGTAAACACATATTTTTTCAAAAATTCACCATAAATCTAAATATTGTCCTAGAGACTTCCAATTTCTTTCAAAATGAAGACAAATGATTGAATATTACTATACTGTAAGAATATTAGCTTACAAATGCAGTTTTCGACCATATCTGACGAGTTAAAGTTGACAGAATGTCGAATTTTTTTTATATATTTTTTTTTATATGCAATTATTTCGGAAATAAGAAAAGCTACAACTTTCAAATATTTTTCGTTTTATTCTACATGAAATTGCGCACATTTTCATATATAAAACTCTATGAAATGCCTAATATGAAACGGAGCAAATATTCCGAGAATGGGACTTACGCATTTCGGATATTTGTGGCGGAAAATCCGCGAGCGGAGGGAAGGAAAGTTTTTTTTAAAAATTCACCATAAATTTAAATATTGTGCTAGAGATTTCGAATTTGTTTCACGATTAAGATAAATGACTGAATATTACTAGACTGTAAGAGTTTTATCTTACAATTGCGTTTTTCGACCATTTCGGTAGAGTCAAATTTGACCGAACGTGGTTTTTTTTCTATTGGTTATCGTGATTTATATGCAAATATTTCGAAAATGAGAAAAGCTACAACCTTCAACTATTTTTTGGTTTTTTGTATTATACATGAAATTGCGCACATTTTCATATAAAACGTTATGTAACGGCTAATTTAAAATGGTGCAAACATTACCACAATCGCACGTATGATTTTTTCGGAAGAGTTACCGCGCGGACGTAAAGAAAATGTTATTTTTTTCATAAATTCACCATAAATCGAAATATTGTGCTAGAGACTTCCAATTTGTTGCAAAATGAAGTTAATGCTTGAATATTTACTAGAATATAAGCGTTTTAGCTTACAATTGCGTTTTTCGACCATTTCGGTAGAGTCAAAATTGACCAAAGGTTGAAAATTTGTCACTTATCAGTTTTTATATGAAAATATTTCAAAATTGATAAAAGCTACAACCATGGGTTGTTTTTAGTTGTATTGTGCATGAAATTGCGCACATTTTCATATATAAAACTTTATGTAACGGCTAATTTAAAATGGTGCAAACATTACCACAATCGCATGTATGATTATTTTCGGAAGAGTTACCGCGCGGACGTAAGGAAAAAGTTTTTTCATAAATTCACCATAAATCGAAATATTGTGCTAGAGACTTCCAATTAGTTGCAAAATTAAGTTAAATGATTGAATATTACTAAAATATAAGAGTTTTAGCTTACAATTGCGTTTTTCGACCATTTCGGTAGAGTTAAAGTTGACCGAAGGTGGAAATTTTGGCACTTATCGTTATTTATATGAAAATATCTCAAAACTGATAAAAGCTACAATCATGAGTACTTTATTGTTGTATTCTACATAAAAATGCGCACATTTTCATATATAATAGTCCATGTAACGGCTATTTAAAATGGTAAAAAATTATGTCAAAGTGACGAAATAATTTCCGAGATGTGTCACAGATACTTTTTAGTGCGGCAAGAAAAGAAATTCGCGCTTGCGCGCCTGCGTAACGATTGTAAACAAAACAACACCTTGATCCGTGAACTCCCAGCATCCCCCAAGGCGCGTGATTCAAGAGTTTTCGGCTGGTAGGCCTAAAAGTATTTTTCCGCGAATTTTTAAAAAAACTTATGTATGTCGACGTAAAATACGTCCAGTCGGCACCCGAGAGACAAAAAATACGTCCAGTCGGCGTTTAAGGGTTAAGAGGGTCAATAAACACTGTGCAAGTTATGGTAATAACACGTCATAAGCAGAAGGTTATAATGGTTCTATCTCCCCCCTACATAGGTGTGCACCCTTTACTATAGTGGATTCACATCAACCGTGCACCTGATGCCTAGGCCAATCCCTTACGACGCTACTGATTGGCTGTTGATAAGGCAGTCACAGGGCTGGAAACTCTCAATCGCTCTCGAGGGTTCACATAGGCAGGATGTATGTTCCACCTCTCCTGAGGGATACTTTTGAAAAGTGTATCCCTCAGGAGATATGGAACATAGATCCTACCCATGTGAACTCTCGAGAGAGACTGAGAGTTTCCAGCCCTGTGATTGGCTTATCAACAACCAATCAGGAGCGTCGTAAGGGACTGGCCTAGACATCAAAAGCACGGTTGATGTGAATCCACTATAGTATCCGTCATTTTAATTCTCAAGGCACCACTCGACCAAGCTTCTTAATGGGGTATTTTAACCCTAGAATGTTATAATGGTTTTTAGAATTTGAAAATGGAATCCCTTGTCAATTGTGTAAAGATTTTTGGATTAACAACCTTACCTCTAAATGCATGCGAGTGCGTAGGAGTTTGTGTGTGTGTGTCATGTAAAGCTGTTAATGAAACAGCTTTACATGACATCATTTCAGGTTTTACCCCAGTTGACAAGATGATCTCAATCCCAAAATTATTGAACTTTTCTCCTCTCCTTTTCATTCCTGATGTTTTAATTTTGCAATAACATATATTTTCCTATCTGGAAATATGTGCGTGATGGATGCGGTAGTTAAGCGGTAGAATAAATAGCGATTTACCCAGCAAAGGACGCCATGATTATGGAAAGTATTAAGTAGGGAGACATTATGAATGTGATTCTCAAATCTGACATGTTAATCCCCTCTTAATCCCCCCTGTACGGGGACAGCATTCAGAGTGGATTATGTTCACGTCGGGGAATGTCACATTAATCTTCATTATTCCTGTTGTTTTTATCGGGAACCGATTCCAGGTTCTTAGTGTCAGGTGTTCCCTCCTCTTCATCCGCAGATGTCAATTAAATTGCTCCAGCAAGAGCTTCAGTAATGTCTTTCCTTAGAACAACAACGAGTAAAAACTACGACCACAGACGGGTGCCAAGTTTCATAAAGAAAAAAAAAACTATTTAATTAAGGGATGATCTGCAAACAGAAAAACGTTCGAATAAACTGCTAAGACTTTTAAGCGAATAACGAATGTAGTCACTGATCAGGTAATTGCCATCGTTATCAAAGTTTGGTGTTCGTGAATTAAATGAATTATGGAAATTTCAAGCTTAAACACTGAAGTATTGAAAGCAATGTCTTCATATATCAGTGATAAGGTGAAAATATGCCCTACTAGACTAAAGGTGTGAGATATTTGCAGTTCATTCTATGGTAGAAACAAATTTAAAGAAACGGCTATTTAAAATAGAATTTGAGGATTATAATGCTAAAAATCCTTGTTAGATTTTGTAGTGAATTTCCTCTAAGAAATATATAGAACTTTCGCCTTTAAATGGTCTTAATTGATATGTTGTTATAGTATGATATTAAACTTTATTTTTTTATTTTTCCTTATATAAAGAATTTTTGTCAAAATATTTTTAAGTGAACCTTGCTGATGTTTTATAGAAATCGTATCATAAAGTATGATTTTTAAATTTAAGTATTTTAGCGTAGTCTCATCCTTAATGACGTAGTTACGGCTAAACATTGTGGTGGGTGTTGTGTCATTTTTTTTTCCACAGGAGACAAACAGTTTTAAGGGGTAAAAGACTTTTAGTTGTGGAAAGAGTGACGTAAGAAAACTCCCATCCCGGGACGAAATACCCTCCGTTTCAGCTCGCCTCAAATCTCGTAGCTTCAAAGGCATTTAGCAGGAGTCTTCAGCTTAACGCCAAATAGAATGTGGCTGGAATGTCCTTGGTATCACACTGGAAATTGTACTGTCTGCTGCCGCCTCTCTCTCTCTCTCTCTCTCTCTCTCTCTCTCTCTCTCTCTCTAAAAAAAAAAAAAAAAAAAAAATCTCTCTCTCTCTCTCTCTAGACTATTTTCCCCGCAGAGTTGAATTACAGCTCTCTCTCTCTCTCTCTCTCTCTCTCTCTCTCTCTCTCTCTCTCTCTCTCTCTGAGAAAGAAAATATAGATGAATTTTATTTTCGACTGAAATAAGGTCAAAGAAAAAATTAGAACGTTAAACATAACTTGCAAGGTCATAAACATACATAGATAGAGACACACACACATTATATATTTATATATATATATATATATATATATATAATATATATATATATTATTAATGGGTATAATATGTTATATATATACATATATATATACATATATGTATACTATATATATATATATATATATAATATAATATATATATATTATATATAATATAATATATATAATATACGTATATATATGTACATTATATATATATATATATAATATATATAAGATATAATATATATTATAGATATATATAATATATACATATACATATACATATATATATATAATATATATATATATATTATATATATATCCTATATAGTATATTTATATATATTAGTATATCTAATGTAAGTGTTTGACATATATCATATACATATACATATATATATATATAATATATATATAAATATATATATATAATATATATATTATATATATATATATATATACTATAACTATATATATATATATATATTGTAAGTGTTTACATAATAATAATATGGAATGTTAGTCCATTATATAAAGATTGCTTGCAGGAATGTGATCAGACTAGAGACGCTAAAGATGACGTATACAATAAGTATGTAGGCTAAGATAACATGCCGTCACCTGTAGTCATTCAATTGTTTATAAACATTAGTCCAAGCTCCCTGCTTGAGACAACTACCCCGACCTATAATTCAAACGGCCTACGTGATTTGTAGCGTGTCTCTTTTGATTGTGTGTTCGTATGAAACTATGTCATTTGTATGTATGTTCATATGTTCGAACTACTGTCTGTTCCTTCATAACTTGTAACAGAGATGGTAGACGAGCAGAACAGAGTTAGCTATCGTCATTAGAAGACCTGTACCTCTTTACCTAAGCTTTATCATGTAGAGGAATAGGATTAGCCATCATCATTGGCAGAAGCGATCAAGCTATCGTTATTAGAAGACTTGTACAATCATATCTGATCTTCAGCATGTAAAACTTCAGAAGAATATATAATTTTTTATACTTAGTGTTTTCTACAAGAACCTCCTCACCATGAGTTTAACACATCGTCGTAATAACCAACAAGATAATACCGACTTCGTAAATGATCTACAAACCCCCAGACACTCCATTGAAGATGGAAGTGCAATACCAACCGACTTAGCGTAAGATTATCGCTAGTCTAACATTACCTCATAGGGCGCCTTATCATACAAGGCACAAGCCCTAATATTGGTGGCAGCGTACCAGACGAACTCTACAACGTCCTACGAAAGAAAAACCAGAATAATAAATCATGTATCATAAGAAGTCAACGACGACGGAAGCAGCAGATTCTTCAAGCAACATAGTATCATCGTTAGTGAGCGACTTCAGAAAACAACAAGAACTCTTTAACGACGACGAAAGCAAGAGATTCTTCAAGCAACTTAGTATCATCGTTAGTGAATAACTTCAAGAAACAAAACCGACGTGTCCTTTTTCCTACGACAACGCAAGCTTCGTCTCTCATTAGAATCATTCAAGAAAACATCGTTAGTGAGCGTTTCCGGCACTCCAAGAAACAAACCGAACGCGTCTGCAGCATCGGATCTTTCAGGGCTCGAATCATCCAAACAACGCGCACGGGGGAAACTGAAGCCAAACCAGGTCATCCGCTAAATAGAGAAGAAGGACCAAGGCCGTGTGTCGTTATCGGAACACCGTGACTTCCCACAAAAGCAAGCTAAGTACAATTTTTTATTCATTTGGAGTAACTTTGAGTGTTTCCTTTGCAGGTCGAATTTCGTTATTCCTGTGGCTGAAGTTACGAGAAATTCTTAATCTTACTTTTTTACAGAAATTATCTACATCATTGAGATTTCGCTACTGCGAGCTTTTTATCTTTGAGTGTCTGTTTCCAGAAGTTCTACTGAAATATCATAATCATATACTATGTTAATTTTATCATTTTGTGATTATTAATCCCTTACGTAACAAATCATATTAAACAGTGAATATGCGTTTACGCAGTGGACGTCTGTATTTATACAGATGCATGGATAGGGTCGTTAAGCACCGTAGTGATTAGAAAACACACAAAAACAAGTGGAACACCCGTACAAATCTAGATAAATTAGAGGTAACACTATTTCGGGTCATGACAATAAATGCTCCTTTGCAAAGTCCCGATCGCAGTTTTAGCCTTGAGTTTTTTTGAGTTATATAAAATATCGAACCTCAATGACTCAACTTAACTTTTAAAATATGGCTGGATTGCAAGGAATAACATGTCTGTAAAAAACTTAAATCAGGCTAAATGCGCTGACCAAGATCCCTCACTATTTCAAATTTTAGCAAAGAATGAAGTACAAACAGTTAATATTGAATGCAGTAGTGATAACTTGTCTTATTAGTAATCGCTCCAGTTCCTAATAGTTCGTCATTCATTGCTTTATACGTAACCAGCAACATAATGCTAAAAAACACACAAACGTTGCCGATGGTAATAAAGAGAAGGATCTTAATTATTACAAAAAAAAAAAAAAAACAAAAAAAAAAAAAAAAAAAATAGAAACAGTAGCCCGTTCAGAATCAAACAAGCAAACTCGGTGACTGTGTCACCTAGTCAAGCGGTCAAGGTCAGTCAAAAACTGCCGAAGTGTTCAAAGCATAGCAAATTCCATACAATAAGCGACTCTAGCAGAGTGGGGAAAAGCGATGTTGGTTCATACATACCGATATCTTTTTGAATTAAAAAGGATTTTCTTTTTCCTATGAAACCACACGACCGTATAAAGTAATCAGAGCAGGTTTTCGTTTTTTTTTTTTAATACGTAAGTTATTATAAGTAGTGGTGGATAAAGCCCGACTGTACGCGCCGTAAAAATTAGAATATCTTGTTTATTCCTTTAGTACAACGTAATAATCCTGTATTTACGACTCACCGTCTGTTGTTCGAACTTCCCTAATGAGAAGTCCGGATAAGCGAGCGTTTACAGATACCTCTATAGTTTATTAAAAAAAAAAAACATTGATCTGTTATCTAGTGTAATTGTAAGATTCATCTAAGGGTATACAAAATATTAACTTACATCCTGCAAAATAAGGAAGGTGTTTATCAAAGGGAAATCCTATAAACCTTCAAACATATTAAAATCCGTTTGAACAAAAATGAGACAGTTAATCAAATAATAACTTATATAAAGGAACTATACATTTGTCTCATAAATCGTAACATTGTTCAAATGACCCAACAGAATTCTCCCACAACCGCAGTCGCACTTTGCACGCAAAATCTCGAGAAGCATGCCACCCTCGAATGTCTTAGTGCGTGTAAAAAAGACTTTGCTGGGAAATTAAATTTTAATCCTTCCCGACACTCTGAAATATAACGATTTCCGCGAACAAAGCCCTAGAACACGGTTGACTCGCTGCAAACAAGTTAATATAGTAATCCACAAAAACCTATACATATAAATATCGCATTTCTTTTATTGTTGCTAATTTTTAATCCCGCACCCAACCAGTCGTGGATGAATCTCTCTGATAATCTATCTAAATTAATATCAGTAAAGTCATTCAAGCAGAGGTGATTCAGCAGAAATTTTTTTTTTTTATCTTTTACCTGAATACCAGGAAGTTTCTCCACTAGCGAGTGATCTCTGGGAAAAACGGATGTAATTTAACACAAAATACGGTCATAAGGACAAACATAAAGCTATATACGTACCTTCGTATAGACTCTCACTGCAATTTCAAAATAGAGATAAATGACGAAGTTGAAATATGTTAGTAATAGGAGCCATTAGGAAATCAAATAGCCCATATAATTTTCCGTCAAACGTCATGTCATAAAAGATCGGACTTGGCGTATCTGCGTAGACTTCTGTCGCTTAAACAAGGAAACGACTCCCGATAGTTTCCAGTGCGATGTACCGAAGACATCTTATCTCTGTTAGGTTAGAATAAATTTGTTTTTTTCACCAACTTGGACTTACTTAAAGGCTTTTACCAGATACCATTACCTAAGTGATTGTACCTCATACACCGTTTTCAGCACACTCAGGGGACATTATCAATTTTTACGTATGCCTCCGGCTTACATTGCGCCTCAATTACAATATAGTGTTTGGAGACTTTTAGGGGATACCCTACATGCCTATATGGATGATCTTGTAATCTTTTCTAATACCTTAGAAGTACATTCACATAAAGTAGAGCTAGTGCTACAGAGACAAAGACAAATAGTCTCAAAGTAAAATATATAAATGTGAGTTTTTAAAACCGAACATGTTTATCTAGGTTTTATGTGTCTTGTCAAGGTCTTAAAGTAGTCCATGGTAAGGTGTCGGCTATTCATAACTTTCCGGTACTTATTAACGTAAAAGGGGGATACAGCACTTTTGCGCTGTAGTGGGTATTACAATCGTATGTAAATATGTAACTCTTCAATCATGACAGCTCCTTTAACAGATCTTACGAAGAAGAGCGTAGATTTATTATGGTCTGAAAAGCATCAACAGGCGTTCGATATCTTAAAAGCGGAAAATGCAGCTTACCTAACTTAAAAATCCCTGATTTAAATAAGGAATTTTTTTTTTATTGCAACAGACGCCTCACACCAAGGGGTAAGAGGGATTACTACTTCAGTAATATGATAAACAGTTCTTCCCTATAGCTTTTTATTCACGTAAACTAAAGCCCTCTGAAAGTAAATATGCAGTAATAGGCAAGGAAGGGCTAGGTATCTTTAACACTAGTACATTGTTTTAAGTTCATAATCTATGGCTATCCTGATAAAGTCCTTACTGAACATGAGTCCTTTACCGAGTTTTTCAAAGGCTTTAATCACAGTCCAAAAGGAACTCGGTGACAAATGATCATTCAGGTTATTGGAGCCAAGATAAGATATCTACCTGGGAAAAGCAAATATCATAGCTGACGCATTATCCCGCAATCCCGCACCATACAGCAAAGAACCATTAATTGGACTAAAAGATATAGAAACATCCGTGCCTATTGTTAAAACCGTATCTACCTAAACAAGAAAATTCCTTAACCCAAGAGATCGCGAGCATTGAATATCTGGGTCGGAGCGCAGAACTGTTACAAACTGAACAAAGCAAGTGTCAACAGCGATAAGCAAAACAATAAATACCAAACAATAAACACTTCGAAACGGAAACAGGGTCAGTGGCTAGGCAAAAACAATAAAACACTTCGAGCAGAAACCCTAAAGCAAAAGTATATTTATAGTATGTGTACAGAATAATGTAATCAAATGTAATGTTCTATGTAGGTCTGTGACGAGGAAAACCCGAAGAACACAGCAGAGGACTAACGACCAGGTAGTAGTAATAATCTCTCTCATACCAATCGTCATAAACTGGTTGCATTCCGTCATCCAGGGTTCCCTCCTATGTCACAGAAAGCCAAATCACTGTTTTACTGGCCTACAATGCTTACAGATATAAAAAGCACATAACTGATTGTAACACGTGTCATGAAAACAAGGGACACACTAAGACACCTGTCAGTTTAAGGGCCTATCCTGTGCCAAATCAATCCTTGAAAGAATATACGTAGAATTATTAACGGAATTACGAGTCTGACAGAGGGAATAAACACTTCTTAGTGTTAATAGTTCCTTGACACGTTATATAGATTAATAGCACTAAAAACAAACACCGCAATGGAGTGCGTTAGGAATATTTATGAGTGCTAAATCAGTAAACATGGAATTCAACATATAATAATCTGTGACTCGGGTGGTGTAAATCAATAATAATCTCCTTAACACATTGTGTGAATTCCTATCCATTAAGAAAACCAATAGTATATTTTATCGCCCAGAGTCAATCGGTTTGGTAGAATAACTGATAATTAAATAGGAAGTGTCAATGTCTTACGAGTTACAACTCGTGATGTTGGATCCGAACTGGATTATAGCGGTTCTCGCGGTTTTAAATACCTTTATCATTCATATCTCGTATCTGTAGAAATGATACCGCAAGTAGCCTTATACGGTACGCCGCTAGAACACTTTTCCACATATTCAAGCCAACATTAATTTATCAAATATATATATAAAAAAAATATATAAATAAATAAATATAAAAAAATAAAAATAAATATGGATACAAGTGGAGTCAATATAATACACTCCGTAAGAAGTCGGAAGGGTTACAAATTATAATAAGAAAGGAATCAGGATAAAATAAATAAGCAAAACGTAACCATAGGTATTAAATATCCAATATATATGCGTAAAGATTTGAACTCTAACTTAACGCTTTTTAGTAATGACAAATAAGCTAAAAGTTCAAACACATATCCAAATCTGCTGACATATTGTCTGTCCCGGTGATTTATATTCGTAGTCAATGAAAAAAATTAAAAAATAAATAAATAAATAAAATAATAATAAATAAAATAAATAAAATAAAATAAAAGAGATTTTAAAGTCAGGAAGTCTAGAAGTGAAAATGTTATCTATGAAATAATCCTATATGAATCTTATACAGGGCTAATAATATATATAGAATTTGTATGGAAACCTTTTTCATATAGTTTGAATAAGGAATATTTAATTTAACATAATTACAATTATGCAGATTTCCAACATGAAACTATATTATTCAATTTTGGTACTGTTTTTTTTCAGACATTCTTTTCGTATGGGTCGAGTATTAAAAGATAATAAATTTATCCTAAAGTCGTATTTATTTATTACAGCAAGTAACGTAACTCTTAGCTGGCTGAGAGCAATCTCCTGCCAAGTGACGACGTCATCATTGCCGTATCAGCATTTGTTCCTTTTAACCTCAATAATCTGCTTGCACGGAGGGCTTCATCTGTGTGTCGTCTCTGCTTGCGAAGCAGATTGACTGGAGAAAGGAACTGCTTAGCCCGAACTTCTCATGGGCAAGGCAGACGTTAGGTACAAGTGTCTATCGGTATGCGCAATGCAACTTGCAATCATTTTAAAATTAATAAACAAAATAAGGAAATAGAATTTCTATAACATCAAATGAATTAATTTTTTTTTTTTTTTTCTGAACCTCATAGACAATTAGAGTCAATAATTCAGCTTATGACATGGGTAAACGGACATTTAGAATTATCAAGTTGTGGATATGAAATATTTACTTGCAACATTAGCCTATTACAATTCAAGTAAAACATTCATGGGAAAATGTCACATTTTCTTGAAAACCCCAAAGTTTATTTAGAAATTAGTTACATAGTGGGGTTTTTTTTCGTTGCATCTCCTACCTATTAATAAAGTTTTTAAAAAAATTAACCTCAGAGGATGCGCGCGAGAATATGAATATGAAACTTTTGTTAGGGCACATAGAATCATGATTAATATTCTCTTGACTCTTATGTTGCCTGGCAATCTTACAAATAGCTCCGTTTTCCACTTCTTTGTCTAGTAATTCACTACCAGTAATATCGAATTTTCTTTGGGATTTGTATTGATATCTGTTTATTTGTTATAATTATGGATATTTTTACAGTCATCATAGACCTGGATAGGTTCACTCATTGTTAATGCCATGGATAAAAAAGTTTGTACAGCGGACTCTTTTGAATTCCAAAATATCAGCGAATTCATGTGGGTTACATCTGGTCTAAATGGCTCTCTTCCCTCCCCTGTATTTGGATGTCGTCTGAATTTACTTTGCCCTTGTGACAAGTATAATTTCACTTGCAGGCTGATTAATGGAACCTGTTACAGTATCCTGCAGTACGAGAGTTCACATCGCAACTTGTTCGTTCGTCGCTGCGGACGACGGCAGTCGAGTAACAACCGCCTGCAATGTGAAAGGAATAAGCACCATCATGGACTTCTTCGACCGACACCGTATCTCGTCGTTAATCTCGTTTTGATGCGGAACGCTCCGGCGGCTGTGGAGATCGACTACGAAAGGGACATACTTCCGACAATTACGATCCGAAGGATATTCAACTCTACTTTGCTGGCGAAGGACTCGTGCTGGGGATGTTTTTTTATTCATCGCCGAACCGTAAATCAGTGTAGCTTAGGATGCAGAGAATAAGTATGAGCGCAAAAATAGAACGTTGGACCCGCCCAGGCAAATTTTCCCCTTGTTTTAACCCTGTGAAATAGGCCGTTTCATTTGGCTATGGGTGTTTGTCTGGAACTGTGTAATGGACGAAAAGTTGTTCGAAAGCTAGTTAAATGTGAAGTAGTATAACCTCGGTCATGTATCATATATATAATGTCATAAAAATAAAAGAGTCGAAATATATTTGCTTTGCTGTACGCGATAGGAATCTCTTATATAAATGATTATAAATAACAGAATCTAAATATATCTTTGCGTGTACGCAATAGGAATCTATTTAAAGTGCACATATATTAATCATATTTATGAATCCATATACATATGTATAAACAAATCAGGTAGCCTATAATCAATCTGTTACCTTTTATCTTACCAATATCTGCAGTTATATGAGTTAGTATATTGATTAATGTATCAGATATATAACATTTAGCATAAAAATCAACGAATCAATCAGCATAAACATTAATAATTTTATTCAATTCCATATATGAAATTTTTTATCAGTTAAAATATGATTTTTATCATGTTAATCTTCATTCTATGCAATTATCAGAGTACATTAGTATTTTCTGTAGCATATGTATCTTAATGAGATGAAGTGAAAAACTGTATCATTATATATCCGTGATCACTATTATTTACCAATATCATTGTTTTATATTTTATTACTTGAATCAATTCATGTACACAATGAATTTTTATTTACTTATATATATATATTCACATAGTGTCTGTATCACACTCATATAAGTCAAATGCAAGTCAAGTTTGAGTAATATTCAGTAGTTGGTTTTGGTAGCTGACCGAGCTAAGTGGGAAGTGTTTACATAATAATAATATGGAATGTTAGTCCATATATATAAAAGATTGCTTGCAGGAATGTGATCAGACTAGAGACGCTAAAGATGACGTATACAATAAGTATGTAGGCTAAGATAACATGCCGTCACCTGTAGTCATTCAATTGTTTATAAACATTAGTCCAAGCTCCCTGCTTGAGACAACTACCCCGACCTATAATTCAAACGGCCTACGTGATCTGTAGCGTGTCTCATTTTGATTGTGTGTTCGTATGAAACTGTCATTTGTATGTATGTTCATATGTTCGAACTACTGTCTGTTCCTTCATAACTTGTAACAGAGATGGTAGACGAGCAGAACAGAGTTAGCTATCGTCATTAGAAGACCTGTACCTCTTTACCTAACGTTTATCATGTAGAGGAATAGGATTAGCCATCATCATTGGCAGAAGCGATCAAGCTATCGTTATTAGAAGACTTGTACAATCATATCTGATCTTCAGCATGTAAAACTTCAGAAGAATATATAATTTTTTATACTTAGTGTTTTCTACAAGAACCTCCTCACCATGAGTTTAACACATCGTCGTAATAACCAACAAGATAATACCGACTTCGTAAATGATCTACAAACCCCCAGACACTCCATTGAAGATGGAAGTGCAATACCAACCAACTTAGCGTAAGATTATCGCTAGTCTAACATTACCTCATAGGGCGCCTTATCACAAGGCACAAGCCCTAATATTATACATATACATATACATATACATATATATATATATATATATATATATATATATATATAATATATATATATATATATATATATATCTATATATATATATATATATATATCTATATATAATATATAGATATATATCTATAAATATATATACACTATATATATATATATATATATAATAATATATATATATATATATATATATATAGATAGATATATATATCTATATTATATATATATATATTATATATATTATATAGTATATATATATATATACATATAATATAGATATAATATATATATATAATATATTATATATATATATATATATAATATATATATATATATATATATATATAATGTGTGTGCGTCTCTATCTATGTAAGTTTATGACCTTGCAAGTTATGTTAAACGTGCTAATTTTTTCTTTGACCTTATTTCAGTCGAAAATAAAATTCATCTATATTTACTTTCTCAGCGGTTCGGGCAAAGTTGCCGAAAATATGAACTTTGCAAAGTATTCTTTACCCCAACCTGCATACGACATGCTCTGTTGCATGGACTTGTAAACAAGTAGAAAATTAAGATAAATAAAAAGTTTTGAATTGCCTGTAGTAAACATTTACCATTTTCAAAAAGCAAACACTCCATTAATATAGTTATAACCAAGAGGTAGAAAAGGAAACCAGGACCTAATGGATATGACTGTCACTTACCCTTAGGAAAGCTTTTTCAATCAATGAAACTTTGAACTAATTTATGATATTTAGCGGCAACATTTCTTATGAAAACAACTCATAAAGTATATCACTCTGCAGAAACTAGGTACTATGTCGTACCCTTGCGTAATGGGGATACAATCCACAATGATATGAAACAAGAACACAATTAATGGTCGAAATCTATAAGTTCCTGTACAAGAAATTTATATATTAAACTACAGAAGGATTTTACATCATTGTGGATTGTATCCCCGTATATCACTATCATTTAACTTTATTCCTGAAAACCTGAACGTAAGTCAGCAAAAGCTTAGATAATTTTTAATCGATCTGAAACGACCGATACAAGTATTTTTTTACGAACCATATCAATAACTCTTACATGCTAGCAAGACTACTAATGGCAACAATTCATGGTTCTTTGATTAATATTGCGTTCTCCGTCTGAATACAATACGATAATACTATAAAATTAAAATGCAGTGTAGTGTACGAGCATTCCGCTGGAAAAAAAATTGCAATTTGAAAATCAATTACATGATATAATGTGCATTTCAAACATATAATGTGCCGTCATTTATCGAAGCGGCGAACCTAATGGTTCATTACAAGGAAAGTGTAAACGGTTCGCGTGCTATTTTTTTTTTTTATATTATTTGTAATGATATTCATCGGCATAACCAACAGCGCGTTCAGACACAGGGTGTATTAAATTACCAGTTTATGTGTGATATAATGAATATGTGATTAAATTTCCATCGAATTAAGGATACGACAAGGCTCACAAGCATACCAGAATTAAATAAACTTACTGCAAATGTTTAATATATGATTATTGACAGAAAGTGCACAAATTCATAGCATACTAACAAGAAAGTCTTCCCATGTTTGTAGCTAGAATTTAAAAGGGTGTTATTGTAAACATTGGCATGAAGGTGAAAGGAATATGATTACTGAGAATCTACGGAACATCCAAAATCCCGGTATTCTAACTTCTCATTTTATCATAAGCAATGCCGTTGGAAGAATATGCACAATTAATGTCCCATTTATGTTATAAGAACTGAGCACTGTTAACTCTCCCCCTGTAGATTTTAGGCAAATTCGATGGAAGGGGTGCCATTTCTGGTGAAAGAAGTTCGCTCTCGACGTGGTTCGGAAGTCACGTAAAGCCGTTGATCTGTTGCTGAATAACCACCAACGTACAAACACCAAACAAACAAACAAAAATCGATAGAGGGGAAGTTGTGGTTCTCTCTCTTCATTTATTAAAGTGTCCATATTCTAGCAGCTGTCTATCTGTGAGTCAATATGACCCATTCTTTAAATAACTTGTGGGTTGATGATGTTAGACGTAAACCTCAAAGTGGCTCGTGTATTGAGTTTAGCAGCCGATGTCACCAGTATCTTGATATAAAAGATTGATAGGTAATGGCCACTATTTGTTTTGATTAGATTAAACTGGCTACATGTCAGCAAGGGCTTTTTCTTAGGGAGGTTCGTGATTGGCGTAGGTGTTTTATTTTCGCTAAATTTTATCGAAAAGTTACTCGAGTAACTTTTAGGATGGAAAGACTAATGAGGACAAGAGAAAATTGATGAAAATTAAATACTTTAATATAAAACTTGAGTCAAGACTGAAGTTATTGAAGGCTATAGCTTCATGAAATTAAGTAATAAATCCCCAGTCTACATTGACGAAAGTGTCCTGTTAGTTCCAAGACGATAGCTCTTGACCTCTCTTCACTCCAAGGTTCCACCTCTTTTAGCGAAACTCCAACTACAGAAAAAAAAGAAGTTATAGGAAGCGACTGGTTGCCATCCCAAACACACTTAAAAAAAAAGGGGTACCGAGGCTAAAACAAAAAACTTAAATCTCAAACGATTTTATACTCGATACGTTAATCAAGTCACTGAAGGTTGAAAAATTAATGAAGGGCCTTGCCTCAATGATCTTTAAGTGTATAGTACACTATCGCCGACTAAGTACACATAACACCCTTGGATCTGCATTACATGAACTTACCCGAGTTAGGCAGCCAGCAGCGAAGATCTTGGAACTCAGCCGTCGTCCTCCACAATGTATTGTCCTTCACCTCGAACCCCCACACGATGAGCTTATTTTCTCATGTTGAATTTCGTACACCTTACGAAGGCTCGTGATTCAACAGGAAGTCTCTTGAGCTGCATTACCACATCAGTACCTCCGGGAAACGATCCATCAACAAAAAGTTAAGAAAGTAGAAATTGATCACCAGACCAGCCAACTATCGAATCCTCAAAATTTTTCGTAACCGACAACCGTCCGTCTTGTCTCTGGCGACGGTAATGGTAGTGAAGACCTCGTAGCGGTACTTTGGTACTGTCTTACCCGAGCTTTTTCCGCGTCCTTGTTAGGTCTGACGTCTGTCATTTAGTGACGTATCCAAGGACCGTGGAAACATGAAAGTCCATGCACGTACAAATTCAAGGGGTTACTTAACTCAATTGATTAATTATTTAATTTAAATAAAGTTTGAGATTCAATTTCTTGAAAAATGTTTTATTTATATTAATATTTTTGTACATTATTAAGGTTTTTGTGTAGACCGGTGGCCTCCACAAACTAACACAGGCGAGAGGTTACTATAGTAGATTCACATCAAGCGTGCATCTGATGTCTAGTCCAGTCCCTTACGACGCTGCTGATTGACTATTGATAAGCCAATCACAGGGCTGGAAACCCAGAGTCTCTCGAGAGAGTTCACATAGGCAGGATGTATGTTCCACCTCTCCTGAGGGATACTTTTGAAAGCCGTATTCCTTAGGAGAGATGGAAAACATATCCTGCCTATGTGAACTCCCAAGAGAGACTGAGAGTTCCCAACCATGTGATTGGTTTATCAACAGCCAATCAGGAGCGTCGTAAGGGACTGGCCTAGACATCATGTGCACGCTTGATATGAATCTACTATAGCCACTCTAGTCATATGAAGGCTTGTACTCTTGAAGAGTGATTGTACTTTAAATTGTAACTTTCTGTTTAAAGTGTTCGTCCAAATCAATATGTGCTGATTTGATAGTTTATTTTCCATTGGACTCATCTAAAGAGCCATTCACGATTCATAAATTTCCTGTTTTTGTATATTACTTAGTGCTGGCCCAAACTACTTACTGATTTTTCTTCAAAACTACTTACGAATTTTTCTCATTACAAAAAGGCAATGGCAATAAATAGATTCATGATCAAGAAACATATCAATCAGATAAATGTAATAAAATTAGCTTAAATATTTACGAAGAACATCATGGTAAAAAAAAAAAAAATCTTCATTTCAGCCGATCGTTGTTACTTTACGTCACATGAGACACGTAACCGTTCTTATGGCGTTTGTCTTTGTATCAGTCTATTTTTATCAAGATAAGCTCCTTACTTAATCAAGTCTTCTGTCAGCTTAGTTTCTTCTATTCTGGCGCATTGCATCAGTTTCTTGGACCAAAGTAGTCTTTACTCTTCTTTCCTATTATTATACACCATAATCCTGCATATTATCATATTACATTTAGAAACGTACATGTAAGGAGAAGAAATATGCAGTAATTAGAAACATTTATACATACAATTATATGTATATATATATATATATATATATATATATATATATATATATATATACATGTGTGTGTGTGTGTGTGTGTATGTTTATATATAGTATATATATATATATATATATATATATATATATATATATATATATATATATACACTATAGTCTTTACTCTTCATTCCTATTATACATCATAAACCTGCATATTATATGACACTTCGAAACGTACATATAAGGAGAAGAAATATGAAAAGTAAATTAGAAACATACTTACAAATATATGTATACACACACATATATATATATATATATATATATATATATATATATATATACATATATATATATATATATATATATATATATATATATATAGTGAAAATTGAAGGCGGTTCTATCAACCAGTAGACATCAGTCGATGCAAGGTGAAGGACAATCCTTTATTCCCATTATTTGTACTTTATTGTCGCGACGTTTCAAGACATAAAAGTCCCATTATCAAGCTAAAAGAGAGATAAAACAAAAGTTAAAATCACAAACTCGGAATACATATTAAAAGCTTAAAAAGTTAACAATATAAAAAGCGAGTACAAGAGTAGGGAGGAGTCAATACCATAAGGTGCTGAAAGCACAGACCGAGTGACAATTCGGGCTGGGTCAGCTTCGACTTGAAGTCATGAGAGATACAGAGGTGTTGAGGAAGACTGGGTGTTTAACTGTGGAACTAGTTGTTTAATGAAAAGTGATTCTAAAATAGCTAAATGCTGTTCGTTAGGGGATTGGCCTATAATTTTAAAATCTTTGTAATTCATGTCATGTTTACATTTCTTTGTGTGCTCGCGTATACATGAAAACTCAGGATTTGTTAATTTGACACCTGTTCTATAACTAACGCCGCGATGAGAGTCTAATCTCACTTTGAGTAACCTCCGTGTGGAGCCGACGTACTTCCCTAGATTACATCTATGGGCCAATTAAACAATAGATACGACTCCTGAGGTCATCAGTGGACTGAGTTTCTCCTTGTGTTTAAACAAAGATCTAATATTCATTGGGTTGCAAGGTATTAGTCTTAATTCAATTGCAGGAAAAAAAACTTTCTATTAACAGTTTCAATTCATGGTAGAAATTTTTGTTATGGATAAATGGGACACTTGCAAACAATCGTAATTTTGGCACTGTTGGTATTTTAATTTTAGGATGGAAGATATTGTTCAAGAATTTGTACAGGTGTTTATAAAAAAAGTTTCGATGGAAAACAATTGTCAGTGAAAAATTGATGGAGATAGGTTATTTCATTGTGAAAATGATTCCAGTTAGACGTTATGTTGAAAGCCCTGTGAAAGAGGGTAGACATGGAGTTTAGTTTAAAATTATAAAAGCAGTTGCTATAAAAATTTGATCCCAGGCCGGTAAACGTTTCCTTTCTAAAAACCGTGGTGTTAAAATGATCATCATATCTAAAAACGGTTACATCCAAAAATGACAGTTTATTTTCCTTTTCATATTCAATTGTGAAATTAATGTTAGGATGTATTTCAAACATAACGTCTAACTGGAATCATTTTCACAATGAAATAACCTATCTCCACCAATTTTTCACTGACAATTGTTTTCCATCGAAACTTTTTTATAAAACACCTGTACAAATTTCTTGAACAATATCTTCCAATCCTAAAATTAAAATACCAACAGTGCCAAAATTACGATTGTTTGCAAGTGTCCCATTTATCCATAACAAAAATTTCTACCATGAATTGAAACTGTTAATAGAAAGTTTTTTCCTGCAATCGAATTAAAACTAATACCTTGCAACCCAATGAATATCAGATCTCTGTTTAAACACAAGGAGAAACTCAGTCCACTGATGACCTCAGAGTCGTATATCTATTTAATTGCCCTAGATGTAATCTAGGGAAGTACGTCGGCTCCACACGGAGGTTACTCAAAGTGAGATTAGACTCTCATCGCGGCGTTAGTTATAGAAACAGGTGTCAAATTAACAAATCCTGAGTTTTCATGTATACGCGAGCACACAAAGAAATGTAACATGACATGAATTACAAAGATTTTAAAATATAGGCCAATCCCCTAACGAACAGCATTTAGCTATTTTAGAATCACTTTTCATTAAACAACTCGTTCCGCAGTTAAACACCCAGTCTTCCTCAACACCTCTGTATCTCTCGTGAGTTCAAGTCGAAGCTGACCCGGCCTGAATTGTCACTCGGTCTGTGCTTTCAGCACCTTATGGTATTGACTCCTCCCTACTCTTGTACTCGCTTTTTATATTTGTTAACTTTTAAGCTTTTAATATGTATTCGAGTTTGTGATTTTAACTTTTTGTTTATCTCTCTTTTAGCTTGATAATGGGACTTTATGTCTTGAAACGTCGCGACAATAAAGTACAAATAATGGGAATAAAGGATTGTCCTTCACCTTGCATCGACTGAGATATATATATATATATATATATATATATATATATATAGTATATATATATATATATAATATATATATATATATATATATATATATATATATATATATAATAAGCAGGCACATCAAAGCTAAAAGGTTCTAGGTCGTTTCTTACCAATCGTATTTCATCTACCTCCAAAACCTATGAATATATCGGTAGAGTTTAAAGCAGTACTTTTGATAGCAAGCATTCCCATTTCATGCTTTTATGCACATTTTTTGATTCCTCAAATGTATCATCTTAATTAACTGTAATGTGTAATTCTGTCCTACAGATTTACACATTACAGTCGAAGCATTTTTCACCAGTTTTCCCTATATTTTTTTTTCTTTCGAATATCTTTCCGGGGGTAAAGGACCTATGACTCGTCATTCTCATTATTGTTCATTATATTCCTTCTATTTTATAGGTTCAGGAAGGTTTTGCTTTGATCTCTCTCTCTCTCTCTCTCTCTCTCTCTGACGCACACACTTGATTAAAAAATATAGACATAAACGCTAAAAAGCGCCTCAGTGGCGTGGTCGGTAAGGTGTTGGCGCACCAACTCGGTGGCCGCGACCTCGATTCTCGGGCATTCCATTGAGGTGTGAGAGATGTGCATTTCTGGTGACAGAAGTTCACTCTCGACGTGGTTCGGAAGTCACGTAAAGCCGTTGGTCCCGTTGCTGAATAACCATACTGGTTCCATACAACGTAAAAATTCCATACAAACTAAACAAACAAACAAGCTAATAATATGAATATTCACAAACAAAACGCACGCACACACACACATCCGTATGTACAGGATTAAAAGTGAACTCCCTTTCTGCTTCCTCTCTAGCTTCACCAAAGGCAGAGTAACATTCATCTGCCCCAGAAGAGATTTGATGCCAAAAATCGGGGGCCTGATTCGACGGTTCCATTATCCTCACTTCACATTTCCAGCAAATATTTTCAAACTGTGAATTTTGTTTATTTCTATAATTTCATTTCCGAAATACATTTAACTTCACAGATGCAACATTATTTATATATTTGCCACATTGCACTATCAGTAATTCTTTAGGACTTATAAAGACCTAAACGTTAAATCTTGCATATTTTAATTTTTAAAATGATTGATGATTGCGTAAAGATTTGTCAAGGCAGAGTGTATTGAACAAATTGCTTAATTTGAAAGTTTTTATTAACACAGAATAAGTGTAAAACTTATGCAAAATCTGTATTTGCAAGTTTGCGTACAAGGGAAATAATATGTTAATAAAAGATATCTCTCTTGAATTTTGATGTGTATCGATTCAAATTTTTCCCATTATAGCATTACGTCACTCCTATCTCAATGGTTAATCAAGTCATTGACGACTATTTTTTTTTATAAAACATTCTCCGTTGGAAAACCTGTATTACTGTATTTTCTATAAAACATTCTTCGTTGGAAAATCTGTATTACTATATTTTCAACAATGAGGTCTCTTTTCAAACACATTTCCTCTTATATTTCATCAAGATTTACTCCGAGTATTCCATAACAGTAGGAAATCTCTTCCAATGAGAAATATTAAATGAAGTTTGAATGTTCCATTTCCATTGCATAATGCTAATGCGTCCGCCCCAGTCCCTCTGCTTATTCCTCTACTACTTTTTCAAACGCTTTTGTTATTCTGTTCACCCATCAGAACAAGTATAAAATCATACTCGGCACCTAGTAGGGACTATATTATTTTTTTTATCAATTTTAATCAAACAAAATGTTTACTACAAATATTTTTTCGTTTCACATGATTTTAACTTTATTAGAAGCTGCCATGACAAATTTTATACAGCGTAGATCAACCGTTATTTAGAGTTAGTTTTAGCTGTTATAAAACATATTCTAAATAAAACACTTTATGACAACCCGGAACCGAAAAGGTTATACAGCCATGATCAGTCGTGTGTCAGTTGTACAAATTTTCCATGACATCGTAAGAGTAGCGCCTCAGTGGCGTGGTCGGTATGGTGTTGACGTACCACCTCGGTGGCTGGTCGCGAGTTCGATTCTCAGGCATTTCATTGAGGTGTGAGAGATGTGTATTTCTGAGTGATAGAAGTTCACTCTCGACGTGGTTCGGAAGTCATGCAAAACCGTTGGTCCCGTTGCTGAATAACCACTGGTTCCATGCAACGCCAAAATACCATACAAACAAACAAACATCGTAAGAGTGAAATATATTCTAAAATGAATGGAAATTCACGAAAGCGTGAGCCCCTTCTGAAGCAGAAGAAAGAGCGTGGCAAGTAAGGCTAATAAACGGCCGTCTTAATTTGCTGTTGAATGCCCCTAACGACGTCGTATGTCTTCCAACATTAACCGTTAAGATGCTGTAAACAGCCTCGCGCCAGCCGGTATTGCTCCTCCCTCACATAGGAAATGACGAAATTAGAGATATATAACCAAAGGTTTTTTCCCTACTTTGTGCAGGCGTTTATTGCTTCGTCCTCACGTCAGACGCATAACCACGGATTTTTTTCTTGCCTTATGCAAGCGGTTTTATTTTATTTTTTTTTTAGCATAGCCTAAAAAAGGCAAAATCAAATTTATATCCAACTATTTTTGTCGTTATTTGCTGGCGCGTATTACAGTACTTTTCTCTTGCATAGAAATACGAGATATTTCAAAATCAGACTCAAGGGCAGGCAACTTAATTAGTGCCTTGCAAAAGGCCAGGTTGAAGATAGAAAAAGGTAAAGGTAGTAAAGAAGAAGCAGAGATAGCAGAAGAAATCCGAAGCTTGGTAGCAGAGTGAATGGTGGAGTGGATGCGATGAAATTATTATTCGCATTAAATATTTCGTATTCGTGAGGAAAGTTCAAATTTTAGAAAAATGCCAAGAACGTCTTTTTATCCGACGTGGTAAAATCTTTTCATAATTTTTTTTCCTTGTTTCAAAATGCTTATCTTGCATAAGAAATGCAGTCTTAGAGAGGTTACGATTCTCTTGGAAAGTAGAAATTAATTAGTGCTTGGATAAGCCATGTAAATTAGCAACCGAAAATAAAAACAAATAATGTCACAGACTTACAGTTCAACCATTTGATTCTAAACCACTGTAAAACGCTGGAGAGATATTGTGATAAGGAGGCAGTGAAGTGATCACACAATTAATCAGTTGTAATTTAAGGAAATCGTTGAAGAAGCTCCTCTGAAATTGAAGGGAAAGTTTCACAGGACGGTGGTCAGACCTGCAATGTTATAAGGAACAGAAACAGCAACGCAAGTATGAGGAAAACAGACGACAAGAAGATGGATGTGGCAGAAATGAGAGTGTTGAGATGGATGTCGGGAGTAACAAGGGAAGATAGGAATAGAAACGGGTATATAAGAGGATCTACAAAGGTAGTTGAAAAATCAAAGAAAATACAGGAGGGAAGGCTTCGATGGTATGGACACCTGTTACGAAGAGAGGAACATCATGTTGGAAGACATGCGATGGAAATGGAAGAGCGGGGTAAAACGAAGGAGGAAAGACCAAGAAAGAGATGGCGTGATTGTGTAGACTGTAGG
>NC_061109.1:75888616-75891116 GCF_015104395.2 Macrobrachium nipponense
TATCCTCAAAAGATTCTTGTTCGAGTAACTTAAAACTATAGTAGATTCACATCAACTGTGCATTTGATGCCTAGGCCATTCCCTTACAACGCTCCTGATTGGCTGTTGATAAGCCAATCACAGGGCTGGAAACTCTCAGTCTCTCGAGAGAGTTCACATGGGTAACATAAATGTTACACCTCTCCTGATGGATACGTTTTTCAAAAGTATCCCATAGGAGAGGTGGAACTTACATCCTATGTGAACTCTCGAGAGAGACTGAGAGTTTCCAGCCCTATGATTGGCTTATCAACAGCCAATCAGGAGCGTCGTAAGGGACTGGCCTAGACATCAAATGCATGGTTGATGTGAATCTACTATAGTCCATCTTACGCTTTCCGATTATTGATAATTATTTTAGGCATAGGCAGACTTGTTCGTAAAATAAGTATTGATAATTAATTGTTTTAGTCTGGGCAGACCTGTGTAGTCGACCATCGCTGAGAGGTTTCGAGAAAGTGGCGTTTTTATCTGTGTCTGTGAACAACACGATATCCACCGTAAAAATACACGCGTACACCCATACCAAACAACGCTCTCACTAAGCTAGGTCTGTGCGTGTGTTAGCGAGTGCGTGCGTGAAGAGAGAGCTCGAGAAACGGTCTAAATCACCTCAAATAGGTCAGTTACTTGCGATTATTGTAATGAAGACATTTTTACTAAAGCCCAAGTGGTATAAGTGAGCACATTACGGTTAAAATGAGAGAGAGAGAGAGAGAGAGAGAGAGAGAGAGAGTTTAGTCCTTGGTAAATTTATTCACCAAAGTCACATTCGAGCAAAATTGTTATCTAATTGTTGTAATGAAGAGAATTTATTACGCTCGAGTGGTATGTAAAGCCAAAATACTCTTGAAATGAGAGAGAGAGAGAGAGAGAGAGAGAGAGAGAGAGAGAGAGAGAGAGAGAGAGAGAGATTTGACATGGGGAAATATCTACACCTAGAGCCAATTGCATTTGAGCAAAATTTGTATAAATATTGTAATGAAGAAATTTACCATTCAAATGACACACACATACAGAGAGAGAGAGAGAGAGAGAGAGAGAGAGAGAGAGAGAGAGAGAGAGAGAGAGAGAGAGAGAGAGAGAGAGAGAGAGAGAGATCTTTAAATGGTAAATGCGACAAAATATCGAACAGGACAACGGATTAGTTTCCGTAATGCACGCTCTTTGTCATTCCCCCTCCAGGACTGTTCAATTTTACGAAAGTTTTTGTTTAATCCTCTATCTTTATTTTAATTGAAAACACGTGTAAAGGCTTCCAAACGCTCAACGAATCACAGAACAGTATTTTGAAAACGAACCATTTTAATTTTTTTTATCTTTTTTCACCCTCAGCTTTAAAAGTTGCTTTTACAGAATATTGAAATATAAAGCATGCAGCATTAACTGTAATAACAACTTACTGTTTAACATTCCTGACGCGAACTGAAGGTAAGAAGAGAAGAGAATTGTTGTCAAAACTTGATGTTATTATATATTACTACTTTCAAAACATATATATCTTCTCCTAGACTGTATGAAATGTTATATATAGATTTTTGCAACATTTTTCAGATTCCTTAGCTAGCTTATAGAGTTATAGGATGTCTTAAAATGTATGTTCAGATTTCAGATAACATAATTCAAAAGTATCTAACGTAGAATGAAAAGAAAGAGAGAGAGATTTACTTTAAGTTTTACACATTGCAAATTTTTATGTTTTGTGTTTGTTTCATTTGAAGGGATTTTGTTTTGCATTTATTAATTTTTCTTATTGAAGTGTATGTTTTTATTTTATATTCTGGGTGATTAGGGCTTTTTTGCAATTTTGGTATTTTCCACATTTTTCTGTTTAATTGAATTTAACACTTGTAAATTAATTTGCATTTACTTAGAATTCTTTTAATTATTGCTTAACATTTTTGAATTTTGATTGAATTAATTTTCTTGAATTTCGTGATTAATTCATTTTGATTTAATTTCACTTAATTAATTCAAGAATTAAATAAACTTTACTTTGTTTTCAAGTAACAGCAATTTTCCCTGATATTGTGAATTTCACTTATAATTTTGAGTATAATAATAATTTTTCTTTATTTAAAATTTGTATAAGTGTTTCTTTTAACCAATATTTGTATAATTATGATTTGCTTACGTAGAAATATAGTGGTAATTGATCTGTTTTCCTTCAATTTACTTGATGTGAGTTTGAACCAGGGAAGTACTTAGACTTATGAAATCAAGGAAATACTTAGACTTTTAAAGTTGTTGATGGAGTGATGCCCTTTGATTAATTTAATTACTTACAAGATTACCTCACACCTGTTTGGATGAACTTAGTCTGATTTTCTGCAGTACTGTTAAGTGTTAAGGGATCACTGTTGCCTTTAGAGTATTCAGTCGTTTAGTACTTGTGATGAAGGATTAGGTGTCTGGCTGTTGTGAGGTAACAATTAATGAATGGTAAGTGAAGTAACCAGAT
>NC_061109.1:75893616-75903618 GCF_015104395.2 Macrobrachium nipponense
TAAACAGGGAAAAAATTAACTTCATATCTCTCGTTAACGCATGGAGAGGCTATATGATTGAAATATATTCCCCTTCAAAATTTGGTTGTGGGTGTAGTTCATTACAGCGTGAGGGATGTTCCAGGGAATTCGGTTCCTTTGTGAATCAGGACGCCTTCGATGCACGAATCAAAAGCCAAATAAAGTTGAAAGTCTGAAATATGGAATCTGTCCTAAAATTACGCGTCCGCTCGTAAAACGAAATCTGCTTCTACTCTATTAGATTCACATCAACCGTGCATTTGATGTCTAGGCCAGTCCCTTACGACGCTCCTGATTGGCTGTTGATAACCCAATCGCAGGGTTGGAAACTCTCAGTCTCTCGAGAGAGTTCACATAGTAGGCTGTATGTTCCACCTCTTCTGAAAGACGTATCCCAGGAGAAGTGGAACATAAATCCTACCCATGTGAACTCTCGAGAGAGACGGAGAGGTTCCAGCCCTGTAATTGGCTTATCAACAGCCAATCAGGAGCGTCGTAACGGACTGGCCTAGACATCAAATTCGCGGTTGATGTGAATCTACTATAGTTTGTGGTATTCGGTATGAGATGAAATTTATTCATTTGCTGTAGTTGCACGCTTACTTTCCTTTAATTGCTTTTAATGGAAGCTGCTTTGTGTTTCCATTCTACTTACATTCACGGGACGGACACCTTGTGGTCCTGTTTTTAAATATCCTGATCCTTGAAAGTGTTGTTCTAAGATATTCTGATCTTTGAAGTGGTTGTTTCACTATATTCTGGTCTTTGAAAGTGTTGTTCTACAATATTCTGCTCTTTGAAGTTGTTGTTTCACTATATTCTGGTCTTTGAAAGTGTTGTTCTACAATATTCTGATCCTTGAAGGTGCTATTCTACAACACAAAACTATTGCTGTTTTTTCCCCACTTCCTCCATCTGTACCATTCTCGTTTTTCCTTTTGCCTATGAAAGTGGTGGGTGGGTTAGTTGCTTGGTTTAGATGATGACGGCCTTATGTCAGCAATGGCCTTTGTCCCATGGTAACCTGTAAGTGTGGTAAGTTGTGTGAAAGGTGTTAGGATTCCCTGTTGTGTCTCCCTAGACTGACCAACCAACAGAGACCATCAGTGCAGTTGAATTGATAGACGATGAGGCTCTTGACATCTGTCACACACTTTCGTCGTTTTCAGAAGAATCGGTGTCGATTGGCTCATGAAGTTCTCCAGAAATTAAACCCCGCTAGTTAGGGAGTTCCCTTTCGTTTCTGAAAGCGGAGACGAAAGCAGTAGTGATTCAACAAAAGATGATTGAATTAAAACCAAACCTCTAATTCCGTTTTCTGGAACTGAAAAAAAAAAAAAATTCTAAATTTAAATCACTTTTTCATGCCTGATAATAGAGATGAAAGCATTAGTGATTCAACGAAAAAAAAAAAAATATTAAAACCAAACCGTGTACGATACCCTCTAATTCCGTTTCCTGGAACCAACAAAAAATATGTGAAATTTAAACTAATTTTTTCATTCCCGACAACAGAGATGAAAACAGTAGTGATTCAACGAAAGATGATGGAGTTAAAACCAAACCGTATACGAGAGCCTCTAATTCCGTTTTCTGGAACTAAAAAGAAAAAAAAATGCTAAATTCAAACCACTTTTTCATTCCTGACAAAAAAGAAGAAAACAGTAGTGATTCAGCGAAAAAGAATATTAAAACCAAACCGCAAACGATGCGCTTTATTTCCGTTTTCTGTAATCAAAAAAAAGAAATGCGAAATTAAAACCAACATCTCCTCTATCACCAGGTTCCCAGAGCAGTTGGAAGGAAGGAAGCATTAAAAGCTGGAACGATACACTGCAAGCCAAGTCCGACGTTGCAAGATCGAATGTCTTGAGGAAATTCGGAACCAAAGTTGAAATATGAAGACACCTGACTGAATTTCCCACGCTTTCACTCTGCTGCGCTGAGACGGAATGGAGTTTGTGGAGTGGGCGGTGGAGTGTCTTGTTAACCAAAGGAAAGAAAAACGATTTTATTCTCCGTCTGACTTTTGGTGTGTGTATATATATATATATATATATATATATATATATATATATATATATATATATATATATATATGTGTGTGTGTGTGTGTGTGTGTGTGTGTGCGTGTGTGTGTGCGTGTGTGTTTGCTTGCTTGTGTGTGATGTGTATGCAACGATATCTGTATATATATATATATATATATATATATATATATATATATATATATATATATATATATATATATATATGTATGTATACTATATATATGCATATATATCTATAAACAGATGTATGTATATATACACTATATAAACATATATATATATATATATATATATATATATATATAGATATATATATATTATATTATATATATATATATATATATATATATATATTATATATATATATATATATAGTATATATGAGAGAGAGAGAGAGAAAGAGAGAGAGAGAGAGAGAGAGAGAGAGTTTGATAGTTATACAGACAGATAGAAATTAGAAACGTGCACTATTTCACGGTAGAATCCAGTAAAAATATTAAATAAGCAGTTAAACTCAAATTGTTGCTAAATTTACTCTCCGCTGAACGACCACGGCAAAGTAGCATTTAGAGAAGGGAAAGTCAGATTATAAACACACATCAAATAGTATATAACTGACTCCTAAATCAGAGTGATTAAAAGCGTTGAGACATTACCTCGTTACCTCGAAGTTATCTCTGCCTGCCAAAGTTTTCCAAGAAGTGGAGGTTATCCAAGAATTTCAACAAGGAAAAGATAAAGTGCACTTGCAGTTACTCCCCCTGCCCCTTCCCCATCCCTTCAACAACACCTCCATCCCCCCACCCCTCAAAAAAAAATTGAAAAAGTCTACGTTTGGCGTCTTGAGCAGTTGCTCGTCAAAAGAGTTTTGGGGGAAACTTCCTAAGGACATGATGAGAGCATCCCCCTTCCCTCCGGTTCCCGCGTCCCACGGCCTGAAAAATCTCCCCTCCCCAGAAGTTGGTTGAGGCGTGATATATTGGCCACACGGAAAAGAATGAAATCATAAAAACTTCAAAAAACAACAGCAGGTAGAGCTGTTACGCACGTGAAGAAATTGTGTCAGGCACTCGGGAATTCATCAAAGGCCTACAAAGCGCCTCAGTGGCGTGGTCGGTATGGTGATGGCATGCCACCTCGGTGCCCGCGAGTTTGATTCTCGAGCATTCCATTGAGGGGTGAGAGATGTGTATTTCTGGTGTTAGAAGTTCACTATCGACGTGGTTCGGAAGTCACGTAAAACCGTTGGTCCCGTTGCTGAATAACCACTGGTGCAACGTAAAAACACCGAACAAACAAACAAACAAAAATCAAAGGCCTATGAACGTATGACAGGTACCTCAGTTTTCTCTTTGTTAAGCTTTACTTTAATTTTTTTTAGATATTATTATTATTATCATTATTATTATTATTCCGAAGATGACCCCACATTCATATGGGGCAAGCATACATGCGCTATTGACTTGCAATTCAAGGTTCCAAATATGGAGGTCATTTGAAAGAAGATACGAAAGATAATATGAAATACAGAAAGAAGAGATCAGTTATTACAAAATAAAAACAAATAAACCAAGAAATGGGACAATAATACCAATACTATGAGAGCATACCTCAATCCAAACAAGTTAATTGTCTAACCGCCTATGACGCAGTTAAAATAGAGAAAATCTCTATCCTCATGGTTTCAGAATATCTCAAGAATGACCAAACAGAAATCGACGAAACGTGATACGTGGAATTTCTACTTACCTATCTCAAGTTAATCAAATTATCTAAAAACTGATTTACAGCTGTCATTGTTTTCATATAAGCAAATCGTCAACAGATGTACACTTAAGCTCTCTGCCACTTTATTATTAGAGTTAATGATAATGATAATGTTGTGGTTATTGTTAGTTATATGATTATTACTACTGTAAGGAAGATTTTTATAATGACGATGACAGAGACGTAATCACTTCCGAAAATGATCGAACGTCCAAAAGTAAGATCCCGTGCTGGTATAAGGGCAGCTTAGCCTATAAGAACAAGAAGGTGAAGGAAATTGCTTTGAAAATTTATTTTGGACCGTGATCATTTAGGAATAGATGATTAAGGTGTCATTTCCATTATTCAGTCGGCGAGGGAAAGAAAAATGAACAGAACTGCCATTCAAAAAAAAAAAGGCCTCTCTTCCACTGAGGGGTTAGAGATGTGTATTTCTAGTGATAGAAGTTCACTCTCGACGTGGTTTGGAAGTCACGTAAAGCCGTTGGTCCCGTTGCTGAATAACCACTAGTTCCATGCAACGTAAAAACACCATACAAACAAACAAAAAAGCCTTTCATCTTATTTATTCGAGTATTTTTAATAAAAGAGAAAGATGATAAACATTTATCACTGAAAGACGGATCAAACGTCATACGATCGAAAGATTATTACCAGCACTTGCTAGAGAGCTTAATGATTCATTTTCTGTTTGAATTATACTGCATTTTCCGGGACTGTTGTCTCCTAAGCTGAAATTGATAACTCTGATGGTCTTACGCATTTTCCTTTAACGTTTTATAAGCGGATAATCATGTCATAGGACATTTCCAACCATTATTATCTTCTCGGCTAAAAAAATACTTCAAGCGAACTAAATGACTTATCTCTTAATATCTTATTGGGAAGTACATAATGAATTATTATTTGATACCATTTCGATTATCCGTGTGAAGTCGTTACATTATAACCACTGATAGTGATAACCATGTCATCATTTATTTTATTTATAAAAGAAACTCGATTCCTTTAAAATCGTTTATCTTGAGAAGTACATAAGGAATTATTATTTATACCATTTTGATTATTCGTGTGAAGTCGTTACATTATAACCACTGATAGTGACAACAGTGTCATCATTTATTTCATTTATATAAAAGAAAATCATTTATCTTAAGAAAAATAAGATGATCTCACTTCCCATGCAAGAAAAATAAGTTGTTGCGACTTATCCAGATCACCTTGTTATTCAGCGGAAATTTGCGTGTGTGGAGAAAATATCCTGAAATTCTTAACAAAAACAAAACACCAGGAAAGTAATACGTTCCTCGGTCTGTTCTTGAAGGACCCTGGAGTCCAAGACAAACACGAACATTCAACAGTAATAAGTGGCAACGCATTTCTTCCTTCTTTCACCTTTTTTTTTCTCCCACATGAGCTTTCTAGCTTCCAAGATCAACTTTATAAACAACTCTGCTTTGCAGACCTCAGAAACATATGACCGGAACAGCCACAGCTATGTTGAAGTAATATTGTCCCGCCCAAGGCAAACACTTCGCGTTAATAGAGGGTGTCCATAAAGTCCCAGTACCATTACAAGTATTAATTGCTCAGAATGGTGCTGGGACTTTATGGACACCCTGTGCGTTTACTTTCCATACACAAACGTACGAGGTACCATACGCCATATATATGCGGGCTGCACGATTGCAACTAAGAAGAGGTTTTATAGATTATTTAAGGGGGAGAAATTAATATTTTTTATGAACCAATTTAGCCGGTAGCCTGTCATTCTTGAGGGAATGAGGACTAAAAAAATGAGTGAAAAAAATGCCAGGTATATAAAAATATATGTGTATGCGTGTGTACATACATACACACATACACACACACACACACACACATATATATATATATATATATATATATATATATATATATATATATATATATATATATATATATATATATATACTGAGATCTATTACATCTTAAATACTAGAAATATTGATAGTATTATGTATGATAAAGTTTCGCTGGATTTTTATTAGCATATTGTTAGTACTCAGGCAGAGTTTTCTCACTGTTATAATACTTTCGCTGGCATGAACAGCGATCCACTCACTTCCCTAAACAGTTTGGTCAAATATTAAGATTCAAAAAAGGATTATTGTTTCGAACGAGAGATCCAAATCCATCCCAATTGATTCGAACGAAATTTCGTTCTGCAAATTTTGCCAGAGGAGTCCGACCTCGTATTGTAAGAGACGAGGGGTTAATATTTGTTCGCAGATTACGTCCATGCAAATTGAAACGCACATTACAATGAACCTAGGCCAATTTTCAATTAGGACAGACGAGCGAACATAAAGGTCTCTTCATGTAATATTTAGCGGACTGCAAACGACCGATGTTAGCTCTGAGAAATGTATATCCCTTTCTGGGGATCCTGATCGAAGGTAGTACATCCGCTTTGGTTCCGTAAGATTATAATGAAATAATATCTTGATTTTCATTTTGATATTGATATAGCAGAATGATATTATAATTAAGGGGGTTGGAGAATGTAAAACAGTTCAAACGAGTGAAATTTTCATCTGACAAAAGGCCTCCTAATGAAGGATTTTGGTTTTAAGATACGAATCATGAACCAAAACAGTAAATTGAATATTTTGATGCAAATGATCTTTTTGAAAAATTAAACAAAGCCATAAGCAATAAATAAAATCGTTTAAAGGGTCGACAGACAATAATAGAGAAAATGGGATGTTGTTTTACAAGCCCTCAGTTATATATCTTCTATACTAATATTATTGCCAAACTTTTAAAACACAAATTCATATTTTTACGAATCGATTATTATATCCACTAAATGCCGTGAGTCGAGAGGTTTAAAATGAATTACGCAAACATGACAGATTTTCTATTCGTGTGGGTCCTCAATTTTCTTAACGGAATATGTACTTGATACCTATGTGATAAATATGCTTTCTGGTTTTGGTTTTGGTTTTTTTGAGCTTTATTTCGTATCCTCATATATATGTATGTATGTATGTTATGTATGTATGTATATATAAGTGTGTGTGTGAGTGTGAAAGTATATATGTATATATATATATATACATATATGAATATTTATCACATCAACCGTGGATTCATATAAATCATTCGAGCTACAAAATTTCCTCCTTTTTAATATCATATTCGCTTACCTCGGAATTGATATATTTTCATATATGTTTTTTATTCCGAGGGGGAATTTTTTTTATTTGATAATAATTTCGTACCCCCATGGGATCGAACCACCGTCCAGTAGGACGGGGAACGAAATCAGGATCGGACAGTGACACTACCGAAACGGCTATCAAGAGAGGCTAAAGGTTTATATCGATTCTTGACCATTTCAAATCAACGTCGATCTCGTTGTATTTGTAATTAGAATCGATATGGAACCCCCTCCACCATGGTAGCCGATTCGAGCGTTTGACCCACGCAGCCTTATTATGAATATTTATCACATCACCGTGATTCATATAAATCATTCGAGCTACAAATGTCCTTTAATATCATATTCGCTCTACCTCGGAATTGATATATTTTCATATATGTACCGAGGGGAATTTTTTAGTTTGATAATAATTTCGTACCCCCATGGGATCGAACCACGTCCAGTAGGACGGGGAACGAAATCAGGATCGGACAGTGACACTACCGAAACGGCTATCAAGAGAGGCTAAAGGTTTATATCGATTCTGACCATTTCAAATCAACGTCGATCTCGTTGTATTTGTAATTAGAATCGATATGGAACCCCCTCCACCATGGTAGCCGATTCGAGCGTTTGACCCACGCAGCCTTATTATGAATATTTATCACATCAACCGTGATTCATATAAATCATTCGAGCTACAATGTCCTTAATATCATATTCGCTCTACCTCGGAATTGATATATTTTCATATATGTACCGAGGGGGAATTTTTTAGTTGATAATAATTTCGTACCCCCCTGGGATCGAACCACCGTCCAGTAGGACGGGGAACGAAATCAGGATCGGACAGTGACACTACCGAAACGGCTATCAGAGAGGCTAAAGGTTTAAATCGATTCTGACCATTTCAAATCAACGTCGATCTCGTTGTATTTGTAATTAGAATTGATATGGAACCCCCTCCACCATGGTAGCCGATTCGAGCGTTTGACCACGCAGCCTTATTATGATATTTATCACATCACCGTGATTCATATAATCATTCGAGCTACAAATGTCCTTTAATATCATATTCGCTCTACCTCGGAATTGATATATTTTCATATATGTACCGAGGGGGAATTTTTTAGTTGATAATAATTTCGTACCCCCATGGGATCGAACCACCGTCCAGTAGGACGGGGAACGAAATCAGGATCGGACAGTGACACTACCGAAACGGCTATCAAGAGAGGCTAAAGGTTTATATCGATTCTGACCATTTCAAATCAACGTCGATCTCGTTGTATTTGTAATTAGAATCGATATGGAACCCCCTCCACCATGGTAGCCGATTCGAGCGTTTGACCCACGCAGCCTTATTATGAATATTTATCACATCACCGTGATTCATATAATCATTCGAGCTACAAATGTCCTTTATATCATATTCGCTCTACCTCGGAATTGATATATTTTCATATATGTACCGAGGGGGAATTTTTTAGTTGATAATAATTTCGTACCCCCATGGGATCGAACCACCGTCCAGTAGGACGGGGAACGAAATCAGGATCGGACAGTGACACTACCGAAACGGCTATCAAGAGACGCTAAAGGTTTATATCGATTCTGACAATTTCAAATCAACGTCGATCTCGTTGTATTTGTAATTAGAATCGATATGGAACCCCCTCCACCATGGTAGCCGATTTGAGCGTTTGACCCATGCAGCCTTACTTTTATTAGAATTTTATTTTCACAATCACCGTTGATTCCATTATAAAATCATTCCGAGCTACAAATGTCCTTTAATATCATATTCGCTCTACCTCGGAAATTTGCTATTATTTTCATATTATCGTAACGCGAGGGGAAAATTTTTTAGTTGGAGAATAATTTTCTGTATCCCCATGGGATCGAACCACCATCCAGTAGGACGGGGAACGAATCAGGATCGGACAGTGGACACTACCGCAAACGGCTATCAAGAGACGCTAAAGGTTTATATCGATTCTGACCATTTCAAATCAACGTCGATCTCGGTAATGTCACTGTCCGATCCTGATTTCGTTCCCCGTCCTACTGGACGGTGGTTCGATCCCATGGGGGTACGAAATTAAATTTATCAACTAAAAAATCCCCCTCGGTACATATATAAAATATATCAATTCCGAGGTAGCGCGAATCTGATATTTAAAGGAAATTTTGTAGCTCGAATGATTTGATATGAATCACGGTGATGTGATAAATATTCATAATAAGGCTGCGTGGGTCAAACGCTCGAATCGGCTACCATGGTGGAGGGGGTTCCATATCGATTCTAATTACAAATACAACGAGATCGACGTTGATTTGAAATGGTCAGAATCGATATAAACCTTTAGCCTCTCTTGATAGCCGTTTCGGTAGTGTCACTGTCCGAATAAATAAAGGACAAGACATCGAAAGGACTTGCAGCGGTACTTCACTGTTTCACTTTCCTTCATGGACTTTTGCCTTTATTTACATACATACATACATACATATATATATATATATATATATATATATATATATATATATATATATATATATATATTATATCATATATATATATATATATAAATATAGATAAACCTTAGTAAAAACAATTAATTAAAAACTATGTAACGAGATGGGATCTTTCCTTTTTCTGGGGAGACGGAAATATATATATATACTATATATATATATATATATATATATATATATATATATATATATATATATATATATATATATATATAACATATATATATATTATATATATACATCTTATATATATATATAATATATATGAATAACAATTGATAACGAAGTATATAAAATGTGATGCTATGTATAAATAAATGTTTTGCCACGGAGGAAAAAATCAAAAGCGAGAGAGGCAAGAACTTTCGCCTAGCACGACCCTTTACTTAGGCACAACTGATCATACAAAGCAAAAAGATAGTAAAAGTAGGCTTAATTTCC
>NC_061109.1:75904118-75919118 GCF_015104395.2 Macrobrachium nipponense
AAAAGTAGGCTTAATTTCCAAACTGACACTACAAGATTAGCAATAAGGTCAATTTCACTCTACAGAAACGAGAAAACGCCTGAGGACAAGATTAGCGATTTTTAGGCAGCCACACCTTGGAGGAGCACACACGTGGTCAACAGATGATTCATCCAGAAAACAATACATTTTGAATAAACAACGAGGCCTATAGGACTTGGTACCATGAAATTTACAAAAATGTTCCAAAAAAATGAGTGAAAAGACGAAAATAGGATATAAATATAGCGAGAGAGAGAGAGAGAGAGAGAGAGAGAGAGAGAGAGAGAGAGAGAGAGAGAGAGAGAGAGAGATAATAACTATATACATGTGGGATTAATTAATTAGTAGTTCATTAATTTTAAGGTCCCTCATAAACTTTTTACAAATATATGGGTCCAAATGGTACAATCCCAGACTTAGCAATTACAGAGGTATCGCCCCAATTTATACAATGAGATTTTTCACTAAGATGGATAAACAGTGCATTTGAAGTCTGGGCTGTTCTAACTGAAAACATATCCTGCTTAATACGCACACATAAATATTTACTTGACTTACCGACTTAAAATGATGGGCAATCCTTACAAGGAATTTTGTAAATGATCTTATTTGTTACGGGACTATTCTTAATTAGCATATCTTTAATGGTATTGTTATAAGAGAACACTACATTAACATTAAACGATTTAAATATTGATTTAATGTTTTCAAAACCACGAAAGTAAGGCAAGCTAAGTACACTTTTAGAGGTTTCTTTTTCATTACTAGCAACACTATAAAACTTTTTGTGAGCGTATTTATAACATAAATCAATTATATGAGGTGGGTAGCAGAGATCGTTTTCTATCTTTTTTATGTATTCTATTTCTTGGTCAAGATATTATGGATTCGTGATACGCAAAGCACGTAAGAACATAGAAGAAAAAATTGACATTTTAATATTAAGATGGTGGACAGAATAAAAATGTCCATGTTAAATCATTTGTGGGTTTTCTGTAAATACTGAATTTACATTGGAAAAATTCTCTATGTATTAATATATCTAGGAAAAGGATGACATTGTTATTTTCAATTTCAACAGTGAATTTTATGGATGGCACTAAATTATTCAATTTAGACAATAAATCATTCACATCGATACCAACAGGTGAAACTACTAAGATGTCATCTACATAGCTGTACCATTTTAAGGGGACAAGTGTGATATCCGGGAGGTGCTGTCTTTCAAAAAATTCCATATATAAGTTTGAAAGGAGAGGTGATAAAGGATTACCCATAGCCATACCAAATATTTGTTGGTAATATTCTCCATTAAAAATAAATCTGCAATCTCAAATACACAACTTAATCAATGAAATTATGTGACTAACGGACATAGGTAGTTCCTGCAATACAAGTTCATTACTTAAATATTCTAGGACAGAGAACAAGGAACATACATCAAAACTGACAAAGATATCACTAAGATTTAGTACAATGTTATTTAATTTTTCCACAAGATCAAGAGAATTCGGGATGTGTGAATGAGATACAGTTCCAAGTAGCGGGGATAACAATTTAGTAATATATTTAGATAGTTTATAAGCAATTGATCCTACAGTACAAATAATTGGCCGCATAGGTTTGTTTTCCTTATGAGTTTTAACTAGGCCATATAAATAAGGCAATGAGGGACACTTTACAGTTAATTTACCCAAGAGTTATTTTTTAGTTTTAAGAATTTGTTTCATATTGATATTGAAGTTTTTTATTACTTGATCCAATGGATTTTTTGTGAGTTTTTTGTAAGTTGTTTAATCTTCTTATAAAGTATGCATGCGTGATATGTAGTCAGTTTTGTCCAGAACTACCAAGCTATTGGATTTATCAGCCTTAGTAATGTGTAAGCTATTATCATTCTTCAATTCTTTTAAACTTTTTCTGTAACGACCAGGAAGTTATTTTCATGATAGGCATGCGTAGCACTATCTGTCATGCCTTTGATAATATCTAAATGATTTTGTGGTAGGTCACAGTATTTTTCAAACTTATATAGAGATGTCGCTATTGATAAAGCTGATGGTTTTTTTACAAATGAAGAAAGACAACCCAAAGCCTAATGCACGCACTGCATTATCACTTGTTTGTTTGATTGATAAATTCAAGACACAATCACTTCTAGCATTATTGGTCCAATCACTGTTGTCGATAAGGTTGTTTAATTTTCAATCCAGTTTTCTGGTCAAAGTGTCTGTAGTTCTATGAAGTTTTCCATATATTTCTTGCCTTAATGCGTGTTTCCAATCAGCGTTAATCGAATAGTTGAAAATACGTCGGGCTTTTTCCAGTTCTTTAAATTTCTCCTTTTCCTCCAATTTCGCGGCAGCAACGTGACGTTTTGACATCATTGAAGAAAATTCGTAAAAAGGATGTTGATCGTATCTTCTTATGCGGCGTGGTAGCAACGATTTAGGTAACACTTGTTCCGCGAGGCATTTTTTCAAGAATTTCAAGCGAATCCTGGTAGAGTGCGCCGCCAGTAAGGAGTTGGCAAAAGAGTTGACGAAGCAGCTCAGCAGTGGGAAGAGGAAAGCAAAAGTCAACGTGGCCATCATGATGAATAACTTGATCACGAAGTATATAAAACGTGATGCTATGTATAAATAAAGGTTTTGCCACGGAGGAAAAAATCAAAAGCGCGAGAGGCAAGAACTTTCGGTCTAGTACGACCCTTTACTTAGGCACTACTGATCATAAAAAGCAAAAACATAGTAAAAGTAGGCTTAATATCCAAACTGACACTACAAGATTAGCAATAAGGTCGATTTCACTCTACAGAAACGAGAAAATTCCTGAGGGCAAGATTAGCGATTTTTAGGCAGCCACACCTTCGTCAACAGATGATTCATCCAGAAAACAATACATTTTGAAAAAAACAAGGAAGCATATAGGACTTGGTTACATGAAATTTACAAAAATGTTCCAAAAAATGAGTGAAAAGACGAAAATAGGCTATAAATATAGCGAGCGAGAGAGAGAGAGAGAGAGAGAGAGAGAGATAATAGCTATATGCATGTGGGACTAATTAATTAGTAGTTCATTTATTTTGTTAAGGTCCGTTCATAAACATTTTACAAATATATGGGTCCCAAATGGTCAGAATCCCAGACCTATATATCTATTATGATATATAATATATATATATAGTCTAATAGTATACTATAATATATATATTATATATATATTAATTAAAAAATATTAAAAAATAAACCTCAAGCGCGAAAAACAATTAAATTAAAAGATATGTAACGACTGGCATCTTTCCTTTTCTAGGGAGACGGCAATAACAGCACCGGATGAGGACGTACACCCTTACAAGTGTAAGAAAAATACACGTCTCCGCTCTCTTCTTAATTCTTGGCGTCATCCCCGCGTTGGCTTCATATCCCTTCCAATCCTTTCATCCACTCCATGCAGGAAGAAAAAATGCGCAACATTTATCATCCTTTGGAAGAAGTATGAAAGAAAGATACGCATCGGCGTGACGTACGGCTTCATATTCCTCGGTTCTTGCCTCTGATTTTATCCTCGGTTTCATTCTTTCTTCGTCTTTCGTTTTCGTTTTCGGTCTTGTGGTTTCTTCCCGTCCTATATTCTTCAGTGCAGCGTGGTCTCATGAGGTTTATCTCCGAGGTAAAAAAAAAAAAAAAAAGGGGAGGGGACGGCTGTTATGCATAAAGTTTCCTCCTCGTATCTTAGGTAACAGGTGACTTAGGTAAAAGTTCCGTAAGAAAACTGTCCTATAAGTGACGAAGACGGTCTCTGTTACCCACTTCGCTTAAACTGTATTGTTTGTTCATAGTGCAGAAGGTATGAGACATCCTGGAGAGAGGTTCCAATAAGTATCAAAAATCTCAGTATATGCTCCTTAAGATGGTTTTAAGCTAAATTATTTTTATTGATATGAATTTTAGCATTTTTTCATTTTAACTTTTGCAATGTTAAAGCAATGTTGTGTCACTTTCCGTTATTCCTTGCATTTGTTTGACCACACTCTGACAGTCTTCCTCTTAATAAACAAGAAATTAATATAAGATGGTGTTCACCATTTTGTCATGCACACCAAGAAAATGTAATTCTTATCTGGGTGGATTAATAAATCGGTAGCGTTGCATTTAAAAAAAGGAGGAATCTATCCTTATATCGTATTTTTGAGGGACCAGTGGACATGAAATTCATTTACGTGTTAAATGCGTTCTTTAGTTGTCTGTGGTCTAATGACAAGTAATTTAATGTATATATCAAAATATCACTAAGACTTCGTCGTAAGAACACCATTAGCTAGATAATTGTCGATATCACAATTAAATGTGATCAGTTAAACGTTGGTGTTAAAGTAAACCACCATCCTCACAGCTTTGCAAAGTGTGTTTGCAGAAGCCCAAATCAATTGCTTTTATGTACCCGTTGTTATCACAGTACAATGCTGCGTAGACAAAAGGGAAGTCTTAGAATAAAATCCTGGTGTCCCCCTCTGATGCTGGTGGTGTATTTTCCATTCCAGGTGCTAAGGCTACCAGCACTGGTACGTTTTCCTGTCACATACCAGACAGTTTCTTTTGTTCTGTGCCAAATTATATATATATATATATATATATATATATATATATATATATATATATATATATATATGTGTGTGTGTGTGTGTGTGTGTGTGTGTGTGTGTGTGCGTGTGTGTGTGTTTGTGTATGTGTATGTTTAGTATTTTAAATCACGAAAAATAAATTATATATATATATATATTATATCTATATATATATATATATATATATATATAACATATATAATTGTCCATTTAGACATTTATACATTAATGTACCCTATACATGTGACCTCGCATATAGTTTTTCAAGATGCAAGATTTACTGAATATTTTCCGAATGGGAAGTCGACAGTGAACTGTAGAGTAAGAGAGAGAGAGAGAGAGAGAGAGAGAGCCAGCCAGTCACTGAAATAAAAGCAAGAGCTCGTGCATTTCCTTTCATTCTTTTGTGATCAGAGTTGGGAGAAAATCAGCGCGCGCTTTATCTGAGGTCTCGTGTTTACCGGCGGTATTTTAGCGTTGTTTATTTTCTGCTCTGGTTCTCAGTTGTACAGGAAAAAGGGCTGAGGAGAAAAGAAAGCGAATCTAAAGTTGTTTTGCTCTCGCAAGAAAACACATTAAGAATTCCCAGTGTATATGGCCATTTGCTAAAGCTTCTCTGCAGGAGAGAAAAGAACAAAAATAACCTTATATTTTGTTACTTTCGGTTTCCTCTTTGGCTTTCGGTTCTGGTTCCCACTTCCTTTTTTTCTTCTTCTTCTTTTGGTCGGGATTACCTGGGAACTCTCTTTCCCCTAAGAAGTGGGCAGGAGCAGAGACAGTGAGTGGGTTGAAGTAACTCTCTCTCTGATTTAACATATTACTTACCCTTCGAAATTCTGTGCCTCATGAAAATCCAGCGTAAGACATACAATGTTGAATTATGTCGTAATTGTTAAATATCAAAATGTTTGTTTTGTTAATCATATGCAGTATCGAAGTGATATCCTCATCCTAATTTTCTCTTACTGAATCGTGAGTTTAAAATACACAGAGTTATATTAATCTTCAATGTTCAACAGATAAACCTTTGATTTTAGTTTAGAGGTTCAAAATATATTTGCGTAGTATAATTAAACGTAAAATATACTCAAAATAGATCACTAATTTGAAGGTAGTTCGTTCATTTAAAAATTGTTACAGCATTCATGCACCAACTGCCTCTTCTCCCCTTAATAATAAATCCTTGTCATTCGTACGTTTTACTGAGCTTCACAATACTGATATAGCGTCTCAGTGGCGTGGTAAGGTATGGTCTCGTCCTGCCACCTCGGTGGCAGCGAGTTCGATTCTCGGCCATTCCATGGAGGGGTTAGAGATGTGTACTTCTGGTGATAGAAGTTCACTCTCGACGTGGTTCGGAAGTCACGTAAAGCCGTTGGTCCCGTTGCTGAATAACCACTGTTCCCATGCAACGTAAAATCTCCATACAAACAAACAATACCGAGATAGTAATAGAAAAGCATTGCAAATTCGTATATCGTATCTGAACCTAGCTACAGTATGCAAACGATGCTAAACTCGACAACAACATGAGAATCATGCACTCAATAAGAAGACCTTTGAGTCGTCAACTGAATGAATAAGCATTAATGTTCCTACACAAATTACTTCCTTTCTTTCAGGAAACAGATTAACTGTCACAGTGGCTGTGCTTCATTTTTATAACCGCCCCCCTCCCCGCCCCCTCCCAAGACATTTTTATATTGCGAGATGAAATTCGAAGTTAAAATAAAATCAAAACTGTGGTCAGTTCTGAAATTTAAGCTACGGAATAGTCCCTGTTGTTTCACTTTCATAATGGAATCGGTTTTCAGTGAGTTTGTTATCCATGAACTTTTCTAATCATTCGAACTATTATTAAACTACTACAACAATTGAAATTCATATTTGAATTTGACGGTGGTATCTACGTAGAATCAACGTTTGTAAATAACTTTCACAACTAAAAATTGAAACGATTTCCTAGGAGTTGGTGAAAACAAATTCGGAAAACGTTCACTTACGTGGCCAAAGAACAGTATTATTTTGCAACCCTTTGATATCCTAAATTTTATATCATCCATATATATATGTCTGCAGGTAGAAATCTCAAACACAGACCCTAACACGAAAGCGCACACACACACAAATATTTACAACAATATATATATATATATATATATATATATATATATATATATATATATATATATGTGTGTGTGTGTGTGTGTGTGTGTGTGTGTATATATATATATATATATATATATATATATATATATATATATATATATATATATATATATATACACATGTGTATGTATGTATGTATGTGTGTTTGGATTCCCCTTAACGTGGGATTAACTTACAACCATGGGAACTGTTTAAATAAGTAAATCATCCCTGGCTATAATTCAGGCCTTTGCCTTTTAGCTTGAATATTCGGCTATCACTGTCATCTTTATCAGTCCCATAAGGCACAGATCTTAGACCAGGTATATGCACATTTCTTAACGTTATCATTTCATAAATAATTCTGGCTCTCTCCCTCAACGACTAATAATAATAATAATAATAATAATAATAATAATAATAATAATAATAATAATAATTATGATAATACGCATTCACATCTTAGTGAAAAATTATATGATCCCTCTAATCACTTAATTATGATACGGTAATCATTCTTTTTCAAAAATTATTTTTACATTGAGCCATGGTTATTAAATGTCCACCATAAGGAATAAAGTAAACAGAAGGGGGGTGGGGGGGGGGGGGGGTGGGGGGGGGGGGGGGGATTCTGCGGAAATATTGTACAATCCTGTCATAAGGTCAAGAAGCAGCACATATCCTTGGAAGAATTCCGCAAAGTTCTCTCTTTTTAGACTGGAAATTTGTTGTTTTTTAATTAGCTGTCATGAAATAATTAACATATACCAATAACCTAACTCCAAACCGTCATTTATTTAAACATTTCTTTTCTTTGTGCATGTGCCATTTTCACAATATATAAACTTCTTTACAGAATATTTTCAAATAGGCCTACAGTAAACAAATGCTCTTAAAATGCTAATTATTTGTTATTTTCGTCATCGATAAGTGACCAGTGTAGAGTAATCAGGAAAATCTACTTCAAGTTTAACGCAATGAAAGCTATGACGTTTAATTTCCTTCTTAAATGCTCTTTTGTTTGCATTTTCAAATACTTATGTGAGAGTTGAACAACAGTTAGCGATGCTAAATGCATAATTATCGTAAGAATTATAGTTTACCCTAATGGCTACAATGAAGAAAGGTAGAGAGCTTGCTCAATTACTTTTGCGGTGAGGAACACAGAGAATTCTTCATATGGAGGCACAGAGCATTATCATTACGCCTTCAAAGATTCCAAACCTTTAATAGCTATACCGCGATGCAAGTGAATATGGGTCGAAAATTAAATCTGTTATTTTAACGTAAATATTTATAGACTTGAGTATCCTCAGAGAGAGAGAGAGAGAGAGAGAGAGAGAGAGAGAGAGAGAGAGAGAGAGAATTATTATACTGAATCATCCCCCATAGAGAGTTAGTGTCATCAGTGACCCTCACCCGGTGCACTGTCAAAATTACTTGAGCTTTTTTTTAGCGTCCGTTCGGCCCCTAGCTGCAAGCCTTTTCATTCCTCTTACTGTACCGCCGTTCATATTTGCTTTTCTCCCATCGGACTTTCCACCCTCTCCTAACAACTGTTTAATGGTGCAGCTGTAATGTTTTCTTCCTGATACACCTTTCAAATCGATTACTGTTAATTTTCTTTTTCACCGCTGAATGTCCTCATAGGTCCCAGCTTTCGACCTATGGCGTAAATTTTATATTGCTTTTCATTCCAGCGCCTCAGTGCGTGGTCAGTATGGTGTTGGCGTACCACCTCTGTGGCCGCGAGTTCGATTCTCGGGGATTCCATTGAGGTGTGAGAGATGAGTATTTCTGGTGATAGAAGTTCACTGTCGACGTGGTTCGGAAGTCACGTTAAGCCGTTGGTCCCGTTGCTGAATAACCACTGGTTCCATGCAACGTCAAAACACCATGAAAACAAACAAACATTTCCATCCTCAATAATTACGTACTGCTTGTCCGACTGGACTTTTTAACGCTAATATATCTATTAGACAAAAAACAAAACATCTTTCATCTTGCAATAAAAAAAAAAAACTTACAACCCTATTGCCTAATCTCTCCCGTAAATGTCATGGACGTAACTCAATCATGAACCATTGTCTGTCGTTACTGAAGTCTCTTCATTTTGGTAAAAAAACAGAAGTTACGCAAGTTCATTCACTATACCCCATGGGTGATGAGCTGGATTGTAGGATCGTATCTTTTCTTGCATTGCTGACTCAGTGCGAGATAACCTCATTTTTAATGACCTCTACAGTTAAGCGTACAGTCACTCATGTAAGTCCATGCATGTCCGGGTGTTGAGAGAGATTCCACTTCACCCTTTTCTGGACGACAGGTGTCTGGGGATGCGAAACTGGCCAAATGTTCAACTACCTAACTCAGAAGTAGAAAGTTTCGGTGTGTGCCCGTCTTACGTCACTATGCAGACCCGTTGTCCAGAAAGGGGTTGGATGGGATTCAGCTTTATGCCCGGAGACATCCATGAACTTATATGAGTGACTATACCTACTGTTTGTTTTGTAATATGGTTCACTATAACCAATGAAGATTTTCATGTTTTCGTACGGATTCCCCCCCCCCCCCCCCACCCCCCCCCCCCCCGCCTTGTTTGTGTGGTCGTGCCTATGTGTGAGGTGGAAAATAGATGATCTATAACAGATACATGAAAGTAAAACCATTCGTTAGGGGGTATAACTCCACCAATGAGGAGGAAATGGGCAACCAGCTTTTAATTGATTGAAACCATAGATAAATCCATCCCTTATTGAGCAGACCTATTCTTTTAGCAGTATATCTGCCAAGTTCCAAGAATTTTCGTCCATTCCCTCTTGAGATAGCCTTCTAAAACAGACAACTTTGTTGGAGAAGGCAATGAACACACACCTGTAAAGAAAGAAGAATGACTAGAAATACAATCGCTCAATTTTTTTTCTTACTTTTTTCCCCTCAAAGGTTCGCACTTAAAGAAAACGGAGTGACTCGAAGTTAAAGCGGTCACTATCCTAAAGACGAAGTAGGGCTGTAGCTGCAGCAGCAGCATACAAACGAGCGCTTTGCTCTTGCAATACAGGAGAAAGTAAGCACAGAGGCGCTCAACGAGCAAACGCTCCCGAGAGATAAGAGATTCGTGTGTTTTGGATCGGTATAGAAAAAGTTTCAACGATAAGGGAACACCAGTTCGAGGCCTTTTTAGAGAGAGAGAGAGAGAGAGAGGGGAGAGAGAGAGAGAGAGAGAGAGAGAGAGGGAAATGTGGTAAGAGTAGGATGATACGATGGAGATAGGTAGAAAAAGGGACTAGAGGGAAGAGGAGAGAGATGGAAAGGGCAAATTTCCTATTTTCATTATTAATTATCTACAGAGTTCATAAGAAAATAATGCACCTTGGTCGAACAGCTTATGATTCTAAGTTCTCTTTTGTCATAATGAATTGTGAATTGCTATCTTACATGTGAGAAAAAGACATAAAATGAAAGTTTCGACTGTAATGAACTTGAAAAATTACCGACTGATATCCCGTATATGCCACTTGCTACATTCATACTTGATAAATTCACTGTATGTAATTTGCTTAGTACGTTCGAAATAATTCTTTGAACGCCAAAGGGAGATGGAAGGTGTGGGTTAATGTATATTTTGCCATGCATATGCTTTCCATGTATTCATAAATATTGTCTATTGTAAATGCATCCACATGCGTCGCGCTGTCTGCATTCTGCACATGCGCATAAGTACTCTTCCTGCATCTCAGTAAATATTTACCTTTGGCTGCATGGAATAAAGAACACTGCGACCCCGGATATCATTTCTCCTATCCTACAATCTTCTGTCCTTTAATGCAAGACATCACCACCTATCACCAGATATAGTTCCTCGTTGGACGAGTGGTTTTCGCGCTCGGCTACCAATCCGGTGGTCCGAAGTTCGATTCTCGGCGCGGCCAACGTGGAGTCAGAGGAATGTATTTCTGGTGATAGAAACTCATTTTTCGATATAATGTGGTTCGAATCTCACAATAAGTTGTAGGTCCCGTTGCTAGGTGACTAATTGGTTCCTAGCCACGTAAAAGTATCTAATCCTTCGGGCCAACCCTAGGAGATCTGTTAATCAGCTCAGTGGTCTGGTAAAACTAAGATATACTTACTTATTTATCAGCAGATGTTTCTAAGGGGCAAACTTGTGTATCTTAAGTATGTAAAGGCTCGCTTTCAGCATTTTAACGTACACTGGGAGTGACTGAGGAATTCGAACGTGATTAACAATTAAATCAATATTCAGATACTCAACGGAAGCCATTTTGAAAACCTGCCGACCGTCTTGGAGAATGACAAAATTTTGTTTGCCCAGAGGTTGACGATGAGACAGAAGGTCAAGAAGAATCGTTGTGCCAAATTTCATGCTTGTATCACCAACTGTACTTTTCCCCTATTATTTTGAAGTTACCCGCTCCACTGATATGGTCGGATTGCAATCAGTGGTCCAAATGTGACCATTTTCCGTGCATATTGATCTATTGCTTGCATTTTTCACTGTTTGAAGGAAAAGTTCGTTTGACCCCCAAATAACACCCAAGGCCTTTTTTGACCTGCAATATGACCGGATTGCAATCAGTTGTCCAATATGGCCATCCTCCATGCATAGTGATCAATTGCATGCCAATTAACAGCAATTTCCATAGTTTGAAGGAAAAGTTCTTTTCACCCCCAAAAAACCATCGAAGTATAACCTTACTATTCTTTTTTTTTCCCCTCCAACAATGTGGCCAGATTGCAGTCAGCTGTTCGAATATGACCATTTTACATGCATATTGATTAATTGCTTGCCAACTGATTACATTCCAATGTTTGAAGGAAAAGTCCGTTTGACCTCTAAAAAAAACACTGAAGAAAAAGTTCATTTGACCCCTAAAAACGCTAAAAGAAAACTTCGTTTGACAGCTAAAAAAATTGCCCAAGGTTATAGCCTTATAATTCAGGCCTTTTTTGACCTCCTGCAATATGGCCAGATTACAGTAAGTTGTCCAAATATGGCCGTTTACCATGCCTAGTGATCAATTGCTTGCCAGCTGACTGCAGCAATTAGCTCCTACTAGAATGAAGATGCATTCTCTGTGTTAGCTTTATCAGTCTCGAATCTAAATACGAGACACATACGTATACCTATTGCAAATAGTAAAACAAAATGCTGCAAATATTAAAAGAAAGAAAAAAAGTCTGCAACAAAAGTCTTTATTTTTGCATTGTGCTAAGAAGAGTAAAATTAAAATGCTAGCAGTGTTTTTTTTTATTTATGAAATACTTGTATATTAACGGAACTCTATATAGATAATTGTAATGATGAAAATTATACTTACTGGATTTCCAACACTAATGACTTTCTCCAAACATTCAGAGACGCTTCATTGCAACTTTAATACAATGCAACTTCAGTAACATTCAAGGCGAACAACCAATGATCTGTCTTCTACCTCAAAACCTTGATATTCTCTCCACTTTTCCGTTTTCCTTGAAATTGTTTCCTGCCAAGTAGACACTGGTTTGAGTACCACAATACCGGCAACCAAATTGGCTTTTGGGTTTCTTTCTATTTTTTTATTTGTTTTTAATCCATATGTAATGCAACAAAAATAATGAATGTTTCTTCCTTTCCAACGTGGTAGAAACGAGAGTTGCCCACATTAAGTCAAACTGATTTTCCACCTCAGGAAGTACGGAATCCAAGCAATGCAGACTTCCGGGAGCAAGGAACTTCAGTAATCAAGCAAGAGCTCGTTCCTTTGCTGGTTTTACTAAAATACTGAGGCAAATTAACACTGTTGTGCACGCTAAATCTGTTGCTCTGACTAACTCGTTTACTGCTGGCTCAGGGCAAATGCTTAATTATCTGCGTCTGATTACTGGGCAGCCTTTGCAACGCTGGACCGTGCAAACTCAATTTGCATTTTCAGAAAGAGGTAGGTACTCCGAATTGTATTTTGCAGGTTGTTGCGGAAACAGAATTTTTTTACAATTGCAATGCATTCTAGAAATGTTGTCGGATATCTCTGTAGAGAGATGTTGCACAATATAAAGTTCAATTTTACTTTTCTGAAGGATCCTTTAGATGGGTAGCTAAGTTAAAAACACATCCTTAAGATGATATCCTAAAATAAAACAACTTCGATCTTCTGTTCAAGCCTTTCACAATGACACTTGTCAATAACAAAGTGATAAGGTAGTAATTACTCTACATCGGCGTTAGAGTGAATCAAAATAAAATTTCCTTTGACGATGAAAACGGATGTAGCGTTCATTCAAATGCTCTCCTCCAAGACGAGTCTCCATGAGAGTGATTTCTGACCTAACATAGTTATCACAAAATGGGCTGATTTACGTCTTTTGATAGTTCCTCGTTGGACGAGTGGTTTTTGCGCTTGGTTACCGGTGGTCCGAAGTTCGATTCTCAGCTCGGCCAGCGCGGAATCAGAAGAATTTATTTCTGGTGATAGAAATCTATTTTTCGATATAATGTGGTTCTTACTCCACAATAAGCTGTAGGTCTCGTTGCTAGGTGACTAATTGGTTCCTAGCCACGTAAAAATATCTAATCCTTCGGGCCAACCCTAGGAAAGCTGTTAATCAGCTCAGTGGTCAGGTAAAACTAAGATATGCCTAACATTTTTTTTTACGTCTTTTGATGATTGGTTGGGAAATTAATTAAAAGTTTATAATCTACGGAAACGTCTCTCCGCATTGCACTTCCTTCCAGTTATGTGCAGAGAAAAGTTACTGAACTTCCTTCTTTGATACCTTCTCTCTCAGCCATAATGTGAACACTGGCCAGCTTGTGTCGAGGATAAACACTGAAGTGAGAATTCTCAATGCAAAATCAATTTAACTGACGCTACCATTTCATTTTACTGAGCTTATTTAAGAGACGGTTTACTTATTAGTTACTCTTCAGAGTAAAGCGCATATAGAGAATAAAAGGGCATTCACGTGGAGAAAAACGCATACGTATAAGCAATAACATTTCTCTGTTTCATAACGCATGCACGTCAAAACAATTTCGAAACGTTCCAAACCCGCGGCTTACATTTTCTTCTCAGTTTCAAAATCCACGACTCGACGCTCTTCTAAACACCGAAACGATCCAGAGATGATTTACAAGATTACGTTTCAGACATTTGGAAACTCCTCCAAACAACATTCAGAGAGTTCCGTTCTACATAACGAGACCGGGAAAGACACCACATGTGACGTTTGACCTAAAGTTGCGTCCTCGCGCTGAAATCCTGAACCACGACCTCGGGACCAGTTTCCTTGATGAGATATGGTTCGTGCACCCGCTAGGAAATCTTTCCCCCGTTCTCTGGAGCGAGAGATGGACGAGTTCGATAGTATTGTGTACAATATCTCAAGACTTCTTCTTCTGCCGATTTCCAGATGAAGGAGAAAGGATGAGAGAGAGAAAAGCAAGACCTTTCTCGGAAAAAGGATTTTAGTATTTCGTTAAATTACGACACCACAGGGCATGAACACATCGAATTCATCGTCTTTTTTCTGGACGCTATCAACTTATAGGCCAGATTTCAGGAGAGGCAAAATTTTTATTCTGTTTTGGGGTGAATTCAAATCACAGGTAAAAGGGAGGTGACTATTTCCTGTATCTTGGAAGACGAGAGAGAGAGAATATTTTGAAGGAGTTTGCTTGCAGATAATTCTGTATTACGGATAAAAAGGATATATACAACATAGCTGTATCACTTGGATGTTATCAATACTATTTTTTTTATAGCAATTGGGTTTTAAGGACAAATGTTCCGAAGGAATATCTTATTACCTCACTCTATGAAATGTCATATTCAATCCTGTGTATGCAATTTTAACAATACCAACACGAAATCAAATAGATCGCAGATTTAAAGTAGGGCTAAAATCTCTATAGATTGCGTGAAGAGAGCCATAATGTTGGTAAAAGCTACTTACGTAAACAAGTGAAGTTCACAGATTAGGTGATTCATAAATGAAGGAAGGTTTCTCGGATAATTAGGGGATCCTAAGATATCTATTGAAGTATCCTTTGTCAAATTAGCCAAATAAGTTTAAACCGGAGATACATGATTTTAAATTCTCTTTTTAACACAAGTATTTTAAAAAAGAATCAGCATTTCTTCTTACTTCATTACACTTACGAATTAATATCACTTACTATCAGCATTCCAATATCTCGTTATCAC
>NC_061109.1:75924118-75926618 GCF_015104395.2 Macrobrachium nipponense
GTTAGCAGGAAGGGAGCTGGCATTTCTCATCTATGAGATCAATAACAGCCCTAATCAAAAAGATACAAAAGTATTCATAGACATATTGGAAGGATATGATCCTTCAAACTGGAATAAATCAGCAGAAAATATCATGAAAATAATTGAAGGAGTTCCAAATAAAACTTAAGTGGTCAAGAGACTTATAAAGAAAATTTACATCAATCATCATATTCTGACAAAGAAAATGAATAAGGTGAACATTGTGAATATACTAATTGATGCAATAGGAAAAAGAATGCCTAAAGCATGCAAACTGTGTAAGGTATGGTATAGTATGGTAAATCCACAAAACCTGATCAGGAAATGTTATGCATGCAACATACCCATGCATCCCCAATGCACTGAAGTCCAGCAAAATACGAGTAAGGATACTAGAGTATTTTGCTCAACATTGTCTCTCATGGATAGACAATGTTATTAAATCAAGACTTAATGTGCAAATAGTAGAGGATGAAAAAGATGAGGAAGATGAAGAAGAGGAAAATGAAAAAGAAGAAAACAAAACTGCAATGACAGAAAAAAAATACTGAAAACAAAGAGCAGGACAAGAGTATGGATACAGAGATACTCATAGATACCACATATGAGGCAATCAAGCAGCATACATATGAAGAAATAAATTACAACATGACAACACAAAATAAAATCCCGAAGAGGCTGTACCCAGAACTGCATACTGATGGGAAAGAGCAAGAAAAAATAGAAAAGAAAGGCAAAGTCTGCAACCTTTTGAAAAGAGGGAATTGTAGATTCGGTGAAAGATGTTGCTACAAACATCCCAAGGTATGTCACAATTATGAAATCTATGGTAAGTGTGCATACCTAGACGGCTATGAGGATGAATGCAGAGATCTACATCCAAAAATAGGCAAAAACCTAAAAGAAGGAAAAGGATGTAAGTTCAACAAAAAATGTAAACATATGCACCTTGTAGCCATGAATCAAAATCAGTTAAATGATCAATTAAATAATAAAGTCCAAAATAGAAAAGAAACAAATAAAGAGAGGAACAAAGAACATGTGGAGAAGGAAAAAAACAAGCCATCACTGCGCTATGGAGTATCACCAAAGAATTTGCAAGCATCAGCTCCAAGTTACAGTGCAAGAGAAAAGTACTGTATATACGATACTAAGGGATGGTGCAGATATGGAGAAAATTGCAGATTCATACACAAAATTAATAATTATGATGAAGAAGATAAAATATTTTTAATGTCAAAATTTCTGGAAATGAAGAAAATAACAACATACCAGAACAGGAAAGAGACATGGGAAAATCCTTATTATTACCCATATTAAATGAAGGAGATAACACGCAAGCCATCATAGTAATGAATGCGCAGGGTTTAGTTACGAGTAACTCAAAAATAAAAATAGAGTTCTTAGAAGAACTAACCCAAATTGAAAAGAAAATAGATATAATGAATAAAAGTGAAACCTGGTATCCCCAAGAGACTGGTAATGATGATCAAATAAAAGGGTTCCAAACTTATAGATCAGATAGAAAAAATAGGAATCAAGAGGGAACCATGATATATGGGAAAGACAAAAAAACAAGGAAAAATATATGAGAAATATAGTAACTCAGAATGTGAACTAATAGCGGCATAGACCCTCCTAATACTAAAGAGTTTGACACAATAATAGAAGAATTGGATGATATATGTAGAAATCACAAGGACTGGACTATTCTCCCATCTGGAGACTTTAACTTTCCTTTCGTAGATTGGAAAGAACGAATAGGAGATTGTGGTTGTAAAAAAGAGAGTAATAGTAGTACAGAAGATAAGAGGTAATTCGAAAAGCTATTAGATATGCTACTAGAATACAACATCCAACAAATAAATCACCTACCAACAAGAAAGGAAAATACTTTAAAGCTAGTATTTGTGAACGAGGTGAATTATGTTAAAGAAATAATAGTTTATAATGCGAGTATTTCAGATCATAATGTCATAGAATTAACAGTCCATTCCAAAGCAAGTGAAAACAGAGATAAGCAAGAGATGAAAAAGTGGGAAGGATATGAAAATACAACTTCTACACTAAAAATATAAAATGGTCAGAAATAAATGAAGAATTAAACAAAGAATTGGATAACATTTTCTTGTGATGATATACAGGTAAATACGGATATATTATATAAAATATTAGAGAAAATAGTGGATGAATATATACCGAAGAAGAAAAGTTAACATCAGTCATGCATACCAAGAGACAGAAGGCTCTTGTTCCAGAAAATCAAAAAGTGGAAAAAAGGTCTTGCAAAAGAAAAGAATGCCTGGAAAGTGATGGAACTAAAAAGTAAGATAGAAAATGCAGAACAAAAGATTATACAATCAAAAGAAAATGAAAAACGGGACTTGGAAGAAAAAACCATGGTAAATATCAAGAAACCCCAAACTATTGTACTCATATGCGAAAAAGATGAATAAAAGAAGAATAGAAATAGGCCCTC
>NC_061109.1:75931618-75936618 GCF_015104395.2 Macrobrachium nipponense
GGTTACTACGAAGAGCAGTGGGGACAGTGAGTCGCCCTGGAAGATCCCTCTCCTGATATTAACCTCTGCTAGTCTTATTCCAGAGCTTGTAAGTATTGTATTCCAGTTGCGCATTGTATTTTTGAGAAAGGTAATGGTGTCTTCCTCTGCCCCATATATTTTCAGGCATTCTATTAGCCATGTGTGTGGTATCATGTCGAAGGCTTTCTTATAGTCTATCCATGCCATGCTTAGACTATATTATTATTATTATTATTATTATTATTATTATTATTATTATTATTATTATTATTATTATTATTATTATTATTTAAATGACCAAACTTCCAAAACAGACTTTCATTAAATCTTCCAAAAATATAAGCATAAAATATAATGTAGTAATATAAAAACCAGTATAAATACATGAATATATCCATCAAGTATAAATATCCATATTCAGGATTAAAATAAAACCCAGAGAAAAATGCGAAGAGCAAAGGTTGGACAAAAATTCTTTAACCAATACCCCCATCGGAAATGGTGTGTACATTCTCAGGCTTCAAGAGTCCTCTTTAAATTCGATACTTGCATCAGAATAAAAGGGTGAATCTTTCACTGAGAGGTCCTCGCCTCTCCTAAACTGTAACTTGATATAACCCCCACCCTCTCTCTCTCTCTCTCTCTCTCTCTCTCTCTCTGTCTCACTCTCTCTCTCTCTCTCTCTCTCTCTCTCTGTCGATGACTTTTGCCCTTAACTTTTAGTTTCTCAAAGTCTGATTTTTATCACATTTCTGAACTTAGTCATTATTAATTATTCAGCTGCAAGTACTGATTAAATTCCATTCTAACAGTTGTAATAAAAAAAGCTTTATTTGTAAGCATATAAATAATATTTATTTGTAAAGATACAAATCACACCACGTTTTACTGATTTTCAGCATCATTTTGAACTGTCTAAGGACCATAAAACAACGTCAAAAAATGCTACCAAACGAATTGCAAAACGTCTCAGTGGCGGGGTTGGTATGGTCTTTGCCTGCCATCTCGGTGGCCGCGAGTTCGATTCTCGGGCATTCCATTGAGGGGTCAGAGATGTGTATTTCTGGTGAAGAAGTTCAATCTCGACGTGGTTCGGAAGTCACTTATTAAAGCCGTTGGTCCCCTTGCTGAATAACCACTGATTCCAAGCAACGTAAAACCACTAAACAAACAAACAAACGAGTTGTAAAACTTAAGCTAAAAACACTTTCATTTGGTGTGAATCACAAGATCGCATGGCATGTAGTTCTACATTATATTTGTGGCTCTGGCCAGATGGGTCTGGCATTCCCATAGGGAGTATGTCTCATCATCTTCCGGAAATCATACCTTGTTAAATCTAAAGGCTTAACGATGCTGTTGTTATTATCAATAATGTTAATAATATTAATAACTGCACCAATTATACAGGATTCAAACATTAAAAATAAAGATAATGGTAAAACTAAAAACATTGCAAAACAAGATAATCATGATATTTCTTATAACATAATTTATTTATTTATTTATTTATTTATTTATTTATTATTATTATTATTATTATTATTATTATTATTAATATTATTATTATTATTATTATTTGTAAATAAAAACACATCGTATGTAGATAAAGATCAGTCAGTGTCAAATAGGACATAAGCAAGCATTCTATTTAGTGTTCTTTTGAATGAAAAAGTATTCATAAGAAAAGTCACTCAGTATCAAAATCACATGCGTTAGGAAAACTTATCTAAATGAAAGATTGCTCATAGGACAGTACAAAGTAACAAGAAAAAACCCCTATATACCATATATGATAAATGAAATGAAATCTCGAATCCTCCAACGTCTGATGTGCGTTTGGATGCCCAGGCGGACGATATTTTGGGCGAAACAATGTCACCCATGATATCCTGGGCTTCTGCCAAACAGACCAAGGCCCCTAGGTCCAACAGCTTAATCGGGGACAAGAGCTCGTAAGTAGAGGTCTCCCAACCCCTTAGGAAGTGGCAAGTTTAACAGATGCTCAGGGCTTCCTCAGGACATTCCGAATCCCAGAATATTGTCTCTTTTGTTCACTTTGATTTAGGCTAATTTTGGAAATATACACAGGTCTGACCTCCCTCTCTCTACAGTTCATAGATGACACGGGCACCATTTAGTCCAGGTGCCCTGTTGCCTCAACTCACAAAAAGACATCCATCGTTCCCAGGTATCGCTGGAAAGAAGGTATTGATTTGTGCATCTTTGCCCAGGATCAGACCAAAAAACAATATATCCTTATTATAGACAATCTTAGGATTCCGGGTGAATTTTATTATCCCCTCTACACTCGAAATCTTTTCCTCTATTTTCATGATAGGGTCTATCAGTTACAAAAGAGTAACCACGGTAAAGTTATATTAGTAATACAAGGTTAAATATTTAACCATTCTCCTCTTTCAAATTTATCGTTGCAGTTTTATGTTTTGGTGATGAACTAACTTAAAGTATATCAATTCGCTCCATAACTTTTACAGCGTAGGATGCATCCATTTTGTAGTAGTCATGCTAAGAGCTTGCAATGTTTAAAGGTGGGATCGTTTAATCTAACTTTCTCCCGAGTTTTAATGAGAATTCTGAATGCTTTCCCTATTTTGCCTTTGGTTGGAAAAACTAAACAAAGTTTCTCGGTTAATTTTTCAGTTTCCATCGCCCCAGACTCTTCCAATGTCTTCATGCATAAACAAAGCATTTTTATTGTCGAATTTAATCGTTAATATTGAATATAGGATGACAACGATGTACCAAGTGCCTCAGTGACGTGGTCGGTATGGTGTTGGCGTACCACCTCGGTGGCCGCGAGCTTGATTCACGGGCAGTCCATTGAGGTGTGAAAGATGTATATTTCTGTCGATAGAAGTTCATTCTCGACGTAGTTCGGAAGTCACGTTAAGCCGTTGGTCCCGTTGCCGAATAGCCACCGGTTCCACGCAACGTAAAAGCACTATACAAGCAAACAGACTACGATGTACCATACGCTTCAAAATGTTCCGTGAACTTAACATGAGCATTCAAAATTAGACAGATTATCCGTAGTTGTCAATTCGAAACCTTCTTAAGTCTAGGAAAAGTGGTGGCAGGGTCTTAACATTTCTTGGTGTCTGACTTTAAAATAATATTTGGAAACATTTGTCGACAAACGTCCTGGCATTGTATATTTGTGGATTATGAATCTCAGCATGAGCTTGTGTAATTTATTAACTTTTTCTCTATTTTCCAAACTATATAAGTGAATTCTGTCGTAGGAAGATTTTTTTGCCGTAACATTATGCATGAGAATGTTTTCCATTCTGTAAATTAATAGTTTTTTTTTTTTTATCAAATAATAAGAGAAATGAAAATATAAGCGTAATGACATCCGATGTTAAAACTTCATATCCTTATTACTGCTGTGTACATTCTGTAAGATGGCAAAATAGATAATATTCTGGATAAGCTACAGTACACTGTCATCAATTTATCGGGTAATTATTAAAGTTAGTTTATTTATATTAAAGAAGAAAGTAAATGTGTCGGTGAATCGTGATGCATCAGCTTTCTTGGCTTGGAGACAGAGAAAGCCTAGCGACAGCCTTCTTCGAAGAAGGAATTGATGAGTACGCATTTGTGAGGCCGAGGCATGTACAACCAGTTGCTATGGGACTTTGAGGTGTAGCTGATAACTACGTGCGTTTGGGCGTGTAATGATGGGTCCAATCGCCCGAAACTTAGTGAGAAAAAAACCATTGAAGAGGTAGGGCCCATTTAAAAGACTTAGGAACAGTTGCCTTTGAAAAGAGAGAAGTGAGATGTGTGTACATTTATTTAACATTAATTAATTAATTATGTGTTGGGGAATATAATGGATATGTCTCTTTGCTTCAGATTGGTCCCATGTCATTATTCTAGAGACGGGATTCTCTAAAGACTTGACTATTGAAATGTAGTGATTGACAATTTGGGAGTTTGGGGTGATCACTTAATTCAGGAGATTAGAATGACAATTTACAGTTTTTTTTTTTTTTTTTTTTTTTTTGTCGGTCAGACTTAGCTCTTAGTATGACATTTTTTAGTCACTATGTTCCATATTATGTTCATCTACTTTGGGAAGTAAATAGCATATTTTTGTATTTACGTGAATTCATTAGCCTAGTTTGATGTTTGCAGAGAGAGACGGCCAGCAACTGAAAGGTAAGAGTTGCCACTTGTTTAGTTTTGATTAATGGGTTATATTTGCAATAACCAGTGACCGATATTATACTCTTGAGTCGTTTTAATAATATTTTTTTCTATTGGCCCACACAAGCCAAGATGCTGCAAAAAAAATTGCTGTTGTTGCAAAGGGCATAAATCGTTTTATTCATTCCAAACAAAAGAAAAGGCTGCTCAAAACTTCTCCAGTCTTAAATTCAAGAAGATAAAATAATGAAAGCAGAACCTCCTCCCTCTAGAGACTTCAAAAAACAGAGAAAACCGGTAACTGTCATCTACAAAAATATCTTTTTTGGTTTCTTTACTTTCCAGCCGCCTTTCTTTCTCTTCTTCAGCAATTGCAAAGGCTTTTTTTCTGCGGACGCGAATTGCAAATGTAAATCTTGATTGCCAGAAAACTTGACTGACCTTTCCACGCTTGAGTAATGGATGCTTTGGTCTTTGTTCCTGGAAATGTTTGTATCTTTCCTTTCTTTCCAGCGTCATTCAGGTTGACAAAGGACGAGCAGAGACGTATGAAATACTGAACGAGGAAGTGAGGAGGCTGGCCGGGTGGGACTCGGAAACAAAGGAATTAGGTAGATCAGAGAGAGAGAGAGAGAGATCTTTAGAAGAATTTCATAATCGCGGCAGTGGCTTCCAGTTGAAAGTTTTAAATGCAGTGGATGCATAATATCGTAATGCTTCGAAAATGCTTCAGATTCCTACATGAAGCTGGAAAAATGGGTGGCATCCTTATCATAAGTATGGAAGATCTGGTCTGAAGT
>NC_061109.1:75939118-75982144 GCF_015104395.2 Macrobrachium nipponense
CAGGAACGTCAGTGAAGCTATTTACCCACTCCACCACCGCAAGAGGCTATAAGTTAATGCCGTCTCTCTCCCTCAAATACCTTACGCGTTCAGGTATTCGCTGATTTGGAGCAAGCATTAACCCACCTCAACCTCAGTAGAGCTGGCTCCAAATCAGCGAATACCTGAGCGCGTAAGGTATTTGAGGGTGAGAGACGGCATTAACTTATAGCCTCTTGCGGTGGTGGAGTGGGTCCTGGATTTGTATGGTGTCCTGGGTTTTCGCCTGGGTGCCAACAATTTCCATTATTCTTACTAATTAAAAACAATTTCCCCATTCGGTTAAGCATATATGATAATATATTAATTCCTAGGTAGAGTGAATTAGATATTAAAGGACATTTGTAGCTCGATGTATGTATATGAATCACGGTAATGTGGTATGTCTTATATAATGGCTACGCGCTGTCATAAGCACTACAACACTGCTGAGGTCGAGGTGGGTTAATGCTGGCTCCAAATCAGCGAATACCTGAGCGCGTAAGGTATTTGAGGGTGAGAGACGGCATTAACTTACAGCCTCTTGCGGTGGGGGAGTGGGTAAATAGCTTCACTGACGTTCCTGGATTTGTATGGTGTCCTGGGTTCGCGCCCGGGCGCTGACAATTCTATTATCGCCTAATAAAATTCCCCTTCGGTTAAGCATATATGAAAATATCTTAATTCCGAGGTAGAGTGAATTAGATATTAAAGGACATTTGTAGCTCGATGTATGTATCTGAATCACAGTAATGTGATATGACTTATATAATGGCTACATGCTGTCATAAGCAATACAACACTACCGAGGTCGACGTGGGTTAATGCTGGCTCCAAATCAGTCAATACCTGAGCGAGTCAGGTATTTGAGGGTGAGAGACGGCATTAGCTTATAGCCTCTTGCGGTGGTGGAGTGGATAAGTAGCTTCACTGACATTCCTGGATTTGCATGGTGTCCTGGGTTCATCCCCGGGCGCGACAATTCTATTATCACCTAATAAAATTCCCCTTCGGTTAAGCATATATGAAAATATATTAATTCCAAGGTAGAGTGAATTAGATACTAAAGGACATGTGTAGCTCGATGTATATATATATATATATATATATATATATATATATATATATATATATATATATATATATATATATGTATATATTGATATATATATATATATATATATATATATATACATATATATTATACATCGAGCTACAATGTCCTTTAGTATCTAATTCGCTCTACCTTGGAATTAATATATTTTCACATATGTGAACCCTCGAAGCCAAACAAATCCAGGACGACAGTGAAGCTTTAACCCTCCCCACCACCGCAAGAGGCTAAAGTTTATGCCGCCTCTCACCTCCAAATGGTATCAGGATAAAATCCCCCGGAGGACAAAATCCCCGGTAGGACAAAATCCCCCGAGGACAAAATCCCCTTGGACAAAATCCCCCGTAGGACAAAATCCCCCTTGCCGGAATTCCCTGTTTTCTACAGTTTGCATGCTTTACAAACAAGGCAAAAAATTTTTACTAACAGCTACATTAACTAAATCTTCTTACTGCCATAGCAGTAGAGTCGGTTGCTCATTTTTCTGAAAAGGCGATATACTTTTTTACTTACATAGTTTAACTAAATCCTCTTACGAAGAGTTCATTTTGGAAATCACTTTATTACTTCCACCCATAGAAGATGGAGTTTGTGAAGAGCAACAAAGGACAGGTAAAATTGCTTCGTGAAGGATATATTTACGTTAAACACTACGTATGTACTATTATCGGATAAGACCCTAACAACTTATAACAGATTTATACAAGAAGTAAAAATCTTGACAAATTGCTCCCCTGCGAGTGCAGTGATCGATTTTGAAAGAACATTGCTTTTTTCATTTGTGCCAAAATACTTACAGAAAAATACAAGAGTTTGGTTTACAAAAACATTATCAAGACAATAATTAATTTTCTCTCAAAATGAGAATTATAGTGGCCCTTGCCTTTATTACCCCTGAATCTCTTCATGAAGCGTTTGAAGAGCTTTATGATATTATGCCAGAGGAGAGTTTCCCGATTTTGGATCACTTTGAGGAGCACTATATTGGCAGGTCATGTCGAAGAGGACGCGAGAACCCACATGTAGCATACCTCTATAGAATATGTATACAAGAACAAACGATGAACTCAATTGTACCAATAATTCTGTGAAAGGATGTCATCGCAGTTTCGTATCATTTGCTGGGTGTTCCCATTCAGTCATCTGGGTTTTATGAGTCTCTTTGAGCGAGAAAACAACTTTCATGATGTTCAGATGAATAAGATTATTTCTGGTATCGCCAGTGAACCTACCTAGAAAGAAATATAAGGATGCCACATCACGAATCAAATCAGTTGTGCATTTAACTTAGGATTTAAACACATGTTCAGTCTTTGAATAAACAATTTAGCATTTTTCCTGAAATTTGCATTTTCCTCAGATATTCTTATTGTTAAGAATCCCACCTCCTGAGTTAGTTAAACAAATTTCCATCAGTAATATTCAGTTAACTAGAACTACTTATATATGCAATAATACATGTAAAACCACCAAACGACTGTACGAGTATTTTAATATATATCTGTTTGGAACTATATAAGCAATGAAAATAAAACAAGTTACTACTATTATTGGTTGCTTACATTTTCATGACTTTTAATTTGTCCCGGGGGATTCTGTCCACGCGGGATTTTGTCTAGGGGGATTTTGTCCCGGGGGGGATTTTGTCCAGGGGATTTTGTCCTGGGGGGATTTTGTCCCGGGGGGGCGGGGGATTTTGTCGGGGGGCGGGGGGATTTGTCCCAGGGGGGGGGGCCCGGAGGGGAATTTTGTCCCACGGGGGATTTTGTCCTCCGGGGGATTTTGTCTTAGAACCCCTCCAAATACCTGTGCGCTCAGATATTCGTTGTTTGGAGACAGCATCAACCCACCTCGACCTCGGTAGTGTTGTAGTGCTTTTGACAGCACGTAGCCATTATATGAGTTATATCACATTACCGTGGTTCATATACATACATCGAGCTACAAATGTCCTTTAATATCTGATTCGCTTTACCTCGGAATTAATATATTTTCATATATGCTTAACCGAAGGGGAATTTTTTAGGTGATAAGAGAATTGTCGGCTCCCGGACGCGAACCCTCGAAGCCAAACAAATCCAGGACGACAGTGAAGCTTTATCGCCTAAAAAAAATTTATCGCCTAAAAAATTCCCCTTTGGTTAAGCATATATGAAAATATATTTATGCCGAGGTAAAGCGAATTAGATATTAACGGACATTTGTAGCTCGATGTATGTATATGAATCACGGTAATGTGATATGACTCATATATATATATATATATATATATATATATATATATATATATATATATATATATATGCAATATTCATTAAGCTGCAAATTTCGCTTAATACCGAATAAGCGCCACTTCGGGGGGATATAATCAAAGGCATTATCAACTGAAGGGGAATTTTGAAGTGATAAATGGAATGGTGTTGAAGTGTCTCGAAACCACGACACAATACCTCTCTAACGACTCCATTCGACGGTAACCACTAAGCTATCGTTAAAGAAAGTAAAGAAAGGTATAAGTTAATTTCCCCTCTCTCGATGGGTAAACAAGCACGGCAGATTCAGCATTAACTTATATCTTTGTTGATAGCTCAGTGGTTACCGTCGACAGGAGTCGTCAGAGAGGTATTGTGTCGTGGTTTCGAGACACTTCAGCACCATTCCATTTATTGCTTTAAAAATTTCCTTTCAGTGATAATTACCCTTCGAGGACATCCCGAAGTAGCGCGAATTCTATATTAAACATCTGTAGCCTAATAGTATTTATATGAATCATGGTGTTGATATATATATATATATATATATATATATATATCTATATATATATATATATATAGTAAAAGGAGCCCATAATCATTCACTACTTACCTGGAGAGACAGACAGCAGGCTCTGAAATTTAGTACTTATTTTCTATATTTAGGCGTTTTTATGGGCTCCTTGTATTAGATGGAATTCTGTTGCAACAGAACATTTTTACCATTCATATATATATATTATATATATATATATATATATATATATATATATATATATTATATCATATACATATATATATATATATATATATATATATATATATATATATATATATATATATATATATATATATATATATATATATATATATATATATATATATATACCAGCTGCAAGGCGAGCGTACATCACAAGAATACCGGTCTAAGCAAAAAATATCATAGGAAGACAAACCTTGAATGTTAATAGGGAACAAGAGAGTATCATACTATAACCTCCACCTGTTGTACCCAAAAGCCGAAATGAGCCTTTGCAATTCTCTCTTGCATTTAAATGCATATTCTGCTTACACTTATCTTTGTACTATTAGACAGGGCATCGTGCTCAACAGCAATACAATGATTTTCTTTATCTAATTTTTACATATATGTGAACGTCCTATTTTTGAATGTGGCAATAGAAATGATTTGCATAACTGTGTCTCCGGGAATAATCTGAATAGCTTAAAGAATATGAAATTTGTTGAAAGCAAGTTATTGTCTAATATAGTATATATTTTGACCATGATGAGTGGGATTGAATTTTCTCTTTTAATCATTTTTGAACAGCCAAAAAAAGCTTAAATTAGGATTTGAAATTTGTAGTCAGGCTCTTACTCTCTCAGTGAATTCAGCTAAACCAACGAATATAAAGTGAAATAAGTATTAATGATATACCACACGGTAGTAAGTTTGCTTTGACTTTTCTTGGAAGTCTGTACAAGTTTAATGTCAGTGTTTTTAGTCGAGATACAATAGCTTATATCAAAGAAATCATCATATAGGCTATTTTGCTGGAAATCGTTTCTCTATGGAACACGTTCGCATTTTGCACTTGAAACATTGACTCTGATGCCACTTATCTTTCTCTGTTGATTTTCACACCTGCCGACCCCCCATCGTCTAAGTCATGACCAGTTATACTTGACGGCCGTATTTGATAAAGCTTTGATTTATTATCGAATGAGATGCTATTAAGATACATCCTCTGGTGCAAATGAACACGACACCAGCACCAAAATCATTCTTTATTTCATCGCTAATTTTAGGAGATATCAGTTAATTGCAAATTAGCTACTCAGCACAGCGCTTGCCAACCAACCCTTCTGTCTCCCTCCCTCCCTCCCTCCCTCCCTCCCTCTCACTCGGTATAACGATAATGATAACAGCTGTAATAACAATTTCGATAATGAAATGCAATCTTATTCTCCCTTAACCATCACCGCTCTGGGAAAAAAGAAGAAGAAAAAAAAAAAAAGGGTAGGAGCCTCTCACGTGATGAGTAAGAAGTGAGGGTTAGACCGAACAGCCGCATGCTTCCTCCTCGTTACCAGAAGGACCACGGACACCAAAATGGCAGAACGTGCGTTTCAAACGCATCGTCAGTCACGCTTTCATGACACTGCCCAAAATCTGATAGCATGAACAAAGTAGTTTTCTCGTCCGTTTCATTACTGGATGGCTTCAGAGCACGTACGAGAGCTTCACAATTTTCCCATGTAGATATGATAATTATTGGATATATAATGTACTAAACACGCTTGCGCCATACCGGGGTGATTTCCTTTCATTCTTGTGGCATAAGGGAGAATATACCAACGTACAGGGAAATCAATAATTCATGCCAACGTCATATAAGGTAATAACTGTCGGATATCTAGTCATCAATTTTGTGAATGACTAAATATTTTTTTAGAAAATGTTGCATAAATTGTAGTTAGTAATAAATGCTAATTGTTTTTTAAAATGTCTTAAAAATACGTTAATTTTAAAATATTCTCCTATATGTCATTCAAAAGAAATTATAAAACACCCTAACGGAGAGAAAAAAAAAAGATAAGAGGTGATATTGATTCTCATTCGACCGGACTTCAAGTGTCAGACCTTTGTCTTAATATGGAAAAAATTAGGATGAGGGGAATACGTCTTGAGCTGACCTCTCTACCTTTCATAGTTGCTGAATTAAATCAATAAATTTAATAAAACAGCATAAAGCTTTTTACTTCTATGCAAACTTAAAAACTGAAATAAAAAAAAAACAGCTATCGAACTCCCCACTGTCCCAATTCGCGCCCCACCCATCATATTCGAAATCGGAATCCAATTTAGGGTTTTCGTCATTTGCATGCAAATCGTTTGTCTGATGAGACAAATGAACGAGGCCAAAATGAAAGGGCAATGAATATTCAGCTTCGTTTTTTTTTATCAGATCATTGCATTTTTATGCCACATTCTGCATGATTCATTCTAATGGCTCATTTTTGTTCAATGAAGTGGGCACTGTAAAGGGTATTGTTGGATGTCATTATTTTATTTTATAGAGAACTGCATTTTCCCAACATACACAGCAACGAACATAACAAATATATTTTATCAAATCGAACTGAGCTGAATTTTTAGTATTTTGTCAGCATGTTTGTAAGTTCCTATAGTTACAAAAAGTTTTTCTAATCATTTTGCATGTTTATTGAAAATTTCGATTCTGGAAATGTTGCATTATCTGTAGTTGGTGATCCAAGGATAATGTTCGTAGAAAAAGTCTAAAAAATTTATCTATTTTAAAACAACATTAAATGTTTCACTTAAGAGAAAGAATACCGTATCCACCATCCATCCCCCCAACCACTAAAAAAGACATAAAAAGTAATATTGATTCAATTTCTGATTGGAAATATCATTTTATATCAATGGAAGCCCTGCGTTTTGTTACAAATTCTACAGGTCCTCAAGCGTCAGATACCTGGTACTAGTGAAAGTATTAGGATGAAAGGAATGCCTGAATTAGTAACTCTACCTTTTATAGTTTAAATATTGAATTAAGCGCCTCAGTGGTGTGACTGGTATGGTCTTGGACTGCTATCTCAGTGGCCGCGAGTTCGATTCATGGGCATTCCACTGAGGAGTTAGAGATGTATATTTCTGTTGATAGAAGTTCACTCTCGACGTGGTTCGGAAGTCACGCAAAGCCGTTGGTCCCGTTGCTGAATAACCACTGGTTCCTTGCAACGTAAAAACACCATACAAATAAAGAATATTATATTGGCTCATTTTTTTAAGACGGCATGAAAATTGTTTACTTCCAAACAAATGTTAAAACTGAAATAAGAGAAAGAAAATTTTTAAAACACTATCCAACACACCGCTGTCCCAATTTGCGTTCCGCATATCATATTCGAAAAAGGAATCCAATTTAGGGTTTTCGTCATTTGCATGCAAATCGTTTGTCTGATGAGACAAATGAACGAGGCCAAAATGAAAGAGTAATATTTATTCAGCAACCCCCGCCCCCAAACAAAACAAAAAATTTTTCTCTTTTTATTAAAAGTGATCAATGTCTTTTTTTATATATACCACATTCTGCCTGACTCATTCTAATAGCCCATTTTTGTTAAATGACGTGGGCCAAGTAAAGAGAGTTGATGATCTCATTATATATTTCTGAGGGAAATTTGCATTTTTTACCGTACACATCAACAGATGTAACAAATATGCTTTATCCAATCAAAATGAACTTAATTTTTAGTATTTTGCACCATGTAGTCACCAAATTTTAAAAATCATTTTGCATGGTTATTGAAAGTTTCAATAAGGAAAATGTTATTGTCAGAACTTTCTATAAATGCTGATTTTGAATGAAAATTCACTTAAAATTTTATTTTTCTAATTTGATTTTTAATGTATGTTAATTTCAAGTAAATATGTTACGTGAAAAAAAGAATTACAGTATTCGCATTGTATATCGTACTCACGTCTATTTTAATCATAAACGAAATATCTGGTTGAAATACGGGAATGGGGTTAAGATTGGACTGTCAGTTTGGTAAGTTTCAGTTTCATATCTGCATGTTTGAGATGGAACTTACAAAATGTTAATGCATGACAAAGCTTTATAACATATGTGTCGAGATGACAGATCATTATCGAACTTTGGAACCTGAAAAAACACAAACTTGAGAAACAATATCATAAAAATCCACATACACGTTTGGAGGGTCATGCTCCACACTGAAGAGGGAACATGACGCTCCGGAATTGAATGTGGGTTTTAAATATGTTTATCTCTAATTGATATTCTTTTTTCAAATCTCGTGTTCCTGAGGCCTCGTTCGACACGGACTGCAAACGGTAACTGCATATATGCTTTGAATTGCACACATAATATTTTTGTAAATATGATACTACATACACATTTCTACAATTTTGGCACATTCATTTCATAAACTTTGTCATGCATTATCATTTTCCGAGTTTTCCTCTTGCAAGTACATATAGACTTTTACAGAATTGACGTTCCAGTTTCTATGCAAATTCCATGCATATTGTATCATAACTACCGGATCCATTCCAACTATACACACAATCAGTTTTACCGTACTGACATGATAACGCCAGTCAGTCATAAACAAGCAATTGTAGTATGTCAGTAGTGGCTTAAAATATACTTGGGGGAAGCACCCTCCATTTAGGACTTTCCCCACGCAAGGTGGTCTTAAGGAAGCAGGGTAGCGGTCCTCTCTCTCTCTCTCTCTCTCTCTCTCTACGTTATTATGTTAGGAAGCAAGTCTTAGGACCAGAATACAACGTAAATTCTTTTCCAGATTAATAAAAAAAAAAAAATTAATAAAAAAAAAAAAAAAAAGAGATTAAAAATGTTTGAATGATTGAATGTGACATATCAAGTGAGATTAGGAGTCCATGTAGATTCTGCTGGGAAATATATATATATATATATATATATATATATATATATATATATATATATATATATATATATATATATATATATATATATATATATATATTATATATTTACAAGCACATGTGGGGAGCATCACAGGCATATGATAATACAATCAATCAATCTATATATATAAATATATATATATATATATATATATATATATATATATATATATATATATATATAATATATATATATATATATATATATATATATATATATATATATATATACACACACACACACACATATATATATATATATATATATATATATAGAAATTGATTGGTTGTATTATCATATGCCTGTGATGCTCCCCACATGTGCTTGTAAATAATATTGTACATTCTAAATAACTTTCTTTAAAAGTTGAATGAAAGAAAAATCTAAAATTTGACCATTTTTGTGTGTGTAACCCTTGGTCTATTGATGAAAATGCAGTTAAAATACTCAAGTACCGTCTCGTAAAGTTTTCAGGAATATGAGGTGCATTTCCTTAAAAACAAGTTACCGATATTCCCGCCTCCTGGTGTCATTTTAAAGAAGACATGTTGCCGTTGACTCAAGTCAAAACGTCGAGAGAAAAAATTAACAAATATGGGTGCATACTTTCATACAAAGAGTGAAAACGAGAGCTAAATCATAAAAAGAACAAGAAAAAATAAGCGAAATAATAGAAATAACAAAATCCCCAACTAGCAACTCGTCTTAGTCTTCGTTTGCATTGCATTAAGGAATTCTCAACGCACTGACTGGTGTGACAATATAGCCTAACAAGTATTCATTATTTAACTGTGGAAATCATTGACGTTTCACCCACGGTGAGTCATAATTACGTTGATTTATGGTCATAATATCGGTAATGTAGTAAGCAGTGCCTCAAAACATGACTATAAGGCTTATGTAGAAGCTTTTATTAGCTGTCTGCCGAGGCCTAGGCTAATGACGGTCGAACTTTTGAGATTTGCAGCTCTGGAAATTAGTTATTATTGGAAACATATGCTTGTAATCTCAGCCCCTCTGGGTTGTTTCAAAATAAGAATTTCCTCAATATATATATATATATATATATATATATATATATATATATATATATATGTGTGTGTGTGTGTGTGTGTGTGTGTTGTATTTATTATGTATGTACATATGTGTATGAGGTGGGTTATGGAAGTTGTCAGTCATTGAACCTTGGAGTGGAGGCCAGTTTCACTTTGCATGAGTTTTTTTGCATTTATTTCCAATTTTAGTCAGATTTTCCACTAGAATGATAGTGAATAGTCATAGTAATCATTTATAGGCCTATACATAAGAAATGAATAAGGCTGAGGAAACGTAGGCCTAGTAATAAGCTTAGCCTATGTAGGAAAGAGGTGATTACGGTTGAAGGAAATAGTGTAGTAAGGCAGTGTATAAAGTGAGGAAATATGTAGGCTAGAGCCTTTGAGCAGGTTCGAAATTTTAAAGGGCAAGTTAACCAAAATAACTTTTTAACCTTTTATTTGCAGTCATGCACGTCTATAAAAAGTTATTTTGTGCACCAATGAGTTCTTCCCAAAACCTTGGCACGAATTTTGCAACAAATTGTGTTTTTTTCTTTTTTTTTGTTCCTTTACATTATAATTATATTGATTGTAAGATTATATCCATGTGTTTAATACAGCTACCTGCCATGAGGGTTGTATGGTAGAGCTAAAGTAGTAAAAACTCCTTATAAGACCATATTAGTGGTGCAGTATCAGTGGACCTTTTTATATATTTTCCCAGCATTGTACCTTGCAAATAGCTGTGAATTTTTCCTTTTACATGTATTTGCTTGGTAAAGCTTGTACAGTTATTGATATTTTAAGTTGGCCAATTAGTTACTTGAAAAAAAAGTTATTACATAACCTAATTGATATACCTGAGTTTGTAAGTGTTCTCAACAGGTTAGGTTAGGTTAGGTTACGAAATCTTGCCATGTGTATTTGCAGTTGATTGACATATCATAGAAACTGTATTTTTAAGGTCTCTGCATTGTATTTAATTGACGTCAACAATAATCTAGTGGGTGAAGTGATATTTGATGGGTTCTCTGAAATCCGTTTAATAATCGTGACACCATATGGGGCAGATTTGTTGTGCCAGAATTTGTTGTCTGATGATAGATCTGCTACTTAAATAATCATGATAGCCTTTCTAGCATGACAGCGGAGTCTTTGGTTTTATGTTATTTGCATGACTGTAGGCTACGACAGCATTACAAGATAAGAACTTGGTTCCTGTGTTGCAACCTACGAAGAGGTAACAACTTGTAAGCATGGAAAGATACTCCTGTGGTAGGTGAAGTTGAACTTCACTTTTAAAAGTCAAGGTTCTGTCATGGAAGTAAAGTTGATGGATGTGTTTTGTGATGGACACAGGGAGTTAGGCAATATGTGGTTTAAAACTACTTTGTATTACTATTGTCCTGGTTGAGGAAATGGAGGAAGCATGAAAATGCTTCCCTAGATAGACACTGTACCTGTGAACTCAAAAGGGCAGATAACCATGTCATGTGCTTCTCTGCCTATCTGGTGACCTTGTAACACCCATCAGGACTCCTCTTACCACAATGCTGTCCAAGGATCAGTGTTAAGTTTGGGTGGATCTTAACTAGTTTCACCTCTTTGGAGGCTTTTCTGTACATTTTATAGTCGGAAATGCTTTGGTTGTATCACAGTAATTCAGAAATAAAGGTGACAGGCCAGCATATGGCCGTATGATGTTGTGTATGCTGTCACAGGGGCTTGTACTCTATCATCGAAGAATATGAGATGTACATATGCTGCAAGGTTACTATATTATGAACGTACATCGGAAATTCATCTAAATCTAACAGATAATCTTACTGGCTTGTGTAGGAAGACACAAAGGATGTACTATACTGTGTAGAATTTTGATATATACAGTACAAAATTATTCCATAGAGCAGGAATATGCTCAAAGACAATTTTGACATTTTGAAATACGGGGGGAGATAATGGTTACTACTGGTATTTGAAGTCTAGTAAATTGTTATTTACAGTATGCCTTGTGTGGCACACTTTAACTGGTACTGAAAACTGAACTATATAGTCCTTAATAGGCACCAGCTTTGTTGTTTCCAGTCTTTATACTTGTTGTTCATTCCCATTTTGGCCCTCCCACGTATAAACTGCCCAATTTCTTTGGCTTTACCCTGTTCCTGTTTTCAATTCACATTCTTAAATGCATTCTTTGAAGGAGACATCTGAGTCTCAAAATGTGACTATGGTCTTTGATGATTTATGAGTACATAGTTAATTGCTAAGGATTTAACTTTGGATTACAAACTGAACTAAAACCATTATTCTCTGCAGTTAATTTTGATGGTTAGTGATTTGCATTTTATTTGAAGGGGCCTGTAGGTTTCTACTTTTGAATTTCAGGTAGGGTATAGCCTGTGACAGCACATTGAATGTAGGAGCTTGGAGTCCAACTGCTGACATACGTGGATCTTTTTTCTTTTCTTATAGACCAAATGTACAGCTGTTTCGAAGTGAGTACAGGTTTCATCGTGTTCAAAGTTAACATTTTGTACATGAACTTTCCTGTCAGACATATACTTAGCTTACGTCTCTGACGTCACGACAGAATTCAAAACTCGCGGCTAACGCGACAGGTAGGTCAGGTGATCTACCTTAACGCCGCTGGGAGGAAGCGGGTGTAAGAACCAACATACCTTTCTTGCCAGATTTTTTCTGTCGTCGGTGTCGACCACACCTGTTGTCGGTACCTCTTGACAGTTGGATTCTTTTCTCGTTTTCGCCCTGGATTGTTTCTACGGACTTTTGGTGAAGTACCCGATCTTTTGGCCTGGCATTCGCGATTTGTGGACAGTTATTGGACTTTTCTTTGGATTTTTCTTGGATTCATGATGTCTGATGTTGATACTAAGAAAACTGCTATGTTTAGAGTTTGTTGTATGACTGAGTGTAAGGTGAGGCTACCGAAAGCTGCGGTAGACCCTCACACGGTATGTTTGAAGTGTAGAGGGAATGAATGCACCTTTATTAATCCTTGTAATGAAATGTAAAAGTGAATGAGGATGAATGGAAGTCTTTGTCTTCCTACTTGAGGAAGCTTGAAAAGGATAAAGTTAGGAAAGCTTCTTCTAGGAGCAGTAGTAGATCCTCGTTATTAGCGAGTTGGATATAGATAATCCTATTTTAGAAGTAGCTTCCTTTGTCCAGTTTCCAGCTCCTGCTCCCTGCACCGAAGCCGAAGATGCGCCTTCGGAAGTGGCCTCCATGAAAGCCACCATTCGCAGTATGGAGAGGAAAATCAAACAATTAGAAGGTAAGGAGTGATTCCAATAGTGATTTGTGCAGTGAACCCAGTGCAGTGGAGGTGCGTCTGATCGGCTCCCTAATGCTTCCAGGCCTAGAAACCTCTTCCAGACTCCCAGTCCCAGTGGAGGAGGAAAGTCGAAAGCCGCAGGAAGGTTAGGGAGCATCCCCAACGGTCAGGCGTCCCCTCGGTAGCTCCTGTTGATCGTTCCCAGGCTACCTTGGATCGCTCCAAGAGAGAAATATTGCGCCAATGCTTCTCGTCTTCGCCTTCTCCTAAACGAGGATGGAGCTCTTCGGAAGCCTCGCGCCCTTCGAAGAGAGCCTGGAACGCTCCCTGCGCCCGCCCTTCCAGCCCTGAAGTTTTTTCGGAAGAGCCTGAGGTGGAAGCGAAGAAGCGTAAGAGATCTCAGGAGTATCGTTCCCCGAGCGGAGATCGAGCCTCGTCACCTGTTCACGAGTTTGTGAATTCTCCTGCAAGGGTGTTGGCTAACCTTCAGGCGCAGATTTCGCTCTGGCTGGCTCTCTCTGTGTGTTCTTCTCGTCGTAGGAAGGACATCTCGCTTCCTGTAAAGAAGTCCAGGCTCCCCTCTCCTGACTCTCGCTATTCGACGGAAGCGGCGCGCTCACTGTGCGTTCGGATTCTCGCAGGAGACTTTCTGCTTCGGACAAGATCACATCTGCGTCCAAGCGCCATTCGCCTGACAGACAGGTTTCTCCTTCGGACAAGGAGCAAACTGCGCGTAGGAGATCTTCACCCTACAGACGCTCTTCTTGAGACAGGATCGCTCCCCTTGACAGGCGCCAAGAGCCTAGTAGGCGCTACTCGCCTCGTAGCCGCTCCTCGTCTCGCCTCCACTCTCCGGTTGACAAGCGCCCTAAATCGGACAGGCGCCCTTCGCTGGACAGGCGTCAAGAGCTTGTTAGGCGCGTTTCTCCTGGCAGGCGCTCTTCTCCTGACTTTCACTCCTCGAGTCAGGCGCCGAGAGCCTAGCAGGCGCTTCTTCCCCTTGTAGGCGCTCACCTAGTAGGCGCTCGTCGCCAGAGATCCTCTCGCCTCGGTTCAGGCGCCAAGAGCCTGGTAGGCGCTTCTCGTATGGCAGGCGCTGTTTCGCCTGGTAGCCGCTCTCCTTTGGATAGGCGCCAAGAGCCTGATAGAAGTTCTTCTTCAAACAGGCGCTCTGCGCCTGACAGCCGACTTACTCCTGTTAGGCTCCAAGAATCTGGGAAACGCACTCCTCCAGACAAGAGGATGTTGCAAGTAGACACATTTCTGAAGCATTGTCTCCAAGACGTATACGTCTTACTTCCTCTAGAGACTCTTTTAAGAATAGTCGCGCCTCTAAGGATCATGAGGGCTCTTCAGCTCAGGAAGAACAGGACCCCTCAGAAGAAGAAGGACCAAAAGACTCCTCTGTTTCCTCCTATAAGAGGCTGACAGAGTTACTCCTGCAAGAGTTTGGAGATATCCTTTCTCCTGTGGCTGCTCCTTCTCCTCTTTCGTTATTCTCCACTTCGAAGACGTCGAAGGTTTCGTCTTGTGTAAGGATGAAACCTACTGTTTCCATGAAGAAGGCGCTTAGAGGTTTTGGGGAATGGCTCCTTTCTAAGGAAGAGAAAGGGAAGACGGTTTTTTCGTTCCCTCCGTCTAAACTGACTGGCAGATTGGGATTCTGGTACGAATCGGGAGAACCTTTAGGCCTCGCTCTCCCTTCGTCTGCGGACTCGGACTTCTCTTCATTGGTGGATTCTGCTCGTCGTTCCGCCCTCTTGTCCGCCAAGACTACGTTGGGGAACCCATGAACAAACGAACTTGACCACCTAACGAAGGGAATGTTCCGAGTCCTGAAGTTTTCAACTACCTTGATTGGTCTTTAGGTGTTCTGGCTAATAAGACCCAGACCCCAGATTCTCTGTCTCCTGAAGATCTTAACTGCGTCCTCACTTGCATGGATAAAGCAGTGAGAGGACGGATCGAGTGAAGTCTCCTCACTGTTTGGAGCTGGAGTTATTAAGAAACGGTCTGTCTACTGTTCGTTTCTCACGAAGGCAGTTTCACATGCGCAAAGGGCCTCGCTTATGTATGCTCAACTCTCTCCTCTTCTGTTCCAAGAAGATATTCAAGTGTCTCGAGTTGCCCTTTCAGCTAAGGCTATCAGGACATGTTAGCCAGGCGGCCAGGAAACCTCGCTCTGTCTTCCAACCCAAGGCCAAGAAAGAGACTCCTCTGAGACAGGAGCCCTTTCGAGGAGGACCCGCTGTCAGAGGTTCTGCAACCAGAGGGACTAGACCTTTTAAGAGAGGTAAAACCTTCTCTAGGTCAGTCAGAGGGAAGACATAGTGATCAAGGACTCCAGACATCAGTGGGTGCCAGACTACTGAAATTTGCCGACGTCTGGGCCCACAAAGGGGCAGACAATTGGTCCCTATCGATTGTCAGCAAAGGATACCTCATTCCCTTCTCGTCAAGACCACCATTGACGACAAGTCCGAGGGAGTTGGTAGCCAAGTACAAGGACCCCATCATGAATCAAGCCCTTTCTCTAGCAGTAGATCTCATGCTAGAGAAGGAGGCTATAGAACTAGTGAAAGATCCCCGCTCTGCGGGCTTTTACAACAAGACTATTCCTAGTTCCGAAGAACTCAGGAGGATGGAGACCGGTGTTTGGATGTAAGCGCCCTGAACGTCTTTGTGGAAAAGAGGAAGTTCGCCATGGAGACAACTTCCTCAGTGTTAGCGGCTCTTCGTCCAGGGGACTGGATGGTGTCTCTAGACCTTCAGGAGGCTTACTTTCATGTGCCGATCCATCCTTCTTCACGGAAGTATCTACGATTCATGATGGGAGGAAACATCTTCCAATTCAAGGCCTTGTGCTTCGGCCTATCGACTGCACCCAAGTTTTCACGGGGTTAATGGAAAAAACGTGGCGCAGTGGCTACATTTGGAGGGAGTGAGGGTGTCGCTTATCTCGACGACTGGCTAATCAGAGCAGAGTCTCAAGAAAGATGTCTGGAGGACCTTCAAAAGACCCTTAGCATTGGCAAGTTCTCTGGGACTTCTGGTGAACTTCCAGAAGTCTCAATTTAATCCCCAGTCAAGAGCAGATCTATCTGGGGATTCGGATAGCTTCTCTGGCTTTTCGGGCTTTTCCGTCGCCAGAGAGGATAGCTCGTTGCTACGAGAAAATAACGACCTTCCTAGAGAAAGATGCATGCACAGCGAGGGAGTGGATGAGTCTGCTGGGGACACTCTCCTCGTTGGAGCAATTCGTTTCTCTAGGAAGGTTGCATCTCAGGCCTCTACAGTTCTTCCTATACCAGAACTGGAGGTGTCTCTCCCTAGATCTGGAGTTCTCCTTCAAGATCTCAAGGGGAATCAAGAGAGACCTTCGTGTGGAACAACCCACTTCGTTTGTGTGGAAGGAATGTCTCTTTACATGCCGAACCCCAACCATGTGTTTGTTTCCGACGCATCGGAAGCAGGTTGGGGAGCGACGCTCGGGACAAGAGAAGTGTCAGGCACCTGGAAGGGGGATCAGGTGTCCATGGCACATCAACAAGAAAGAGTTGATGGCAGTCTGGATGGCATTGAAAGCCTTCGAGCCCCACGTCCGAAATGCAGTAGTGCAGGTCAATTCGGACAACACAACAGCCTTGGCGTACATCAAAAAACAGGGGGGGACGCACTCCTTCTCCCTGTACGAAACAGCAAGGGATCTTCTGCTGTGGTCTCAAACAAGGAAGATCAGTCTTCTCACCAGATTCGTACAGGGAGAAAGGAACGTCAGGGCCGATCTCCTGAGCAGGAAGAACAACTCCTGCCTTCCGAGTGGACCCTCCACTCAGAGGTATGCCAAGACCTGTGGAGAAGATGGGGCAGACCTCACATCGATCTCTTTGCAACAGACAAAGAACGCAAGAATCGAACTTTACTGCTCCCCGATCTCAGACCCAGGAGCAGTATCAGTGGATGCGTTTCTCCTAGATTGGACAGGTCTAGACGTCTACGCCTTTCCCCCCTTCAAAGTACTGGACAAACCCTCAAGAAATTTGCTATCTCGGAGATGACAAGAATGACGCTAGTAGCTCCGTTCTGGCCCGCCCAAGATTGGTTCACAGAGGTACTGGAATGGTTGGTGGACTTTCCAAGAGCACTTCCACAAAGACAAGATTTGCTCAAACAACCCCACTTCGACAGGTATCACAGAAACCTCCCCGCTCTCAATCTGACTGGCTTTCGACTGTCAAAAGTCTTGTCAGAGCGAAGGGGTTTTCAACAAAAGCTGCTAAGGCTATCGCCTCAGCTAGAAGACCTTCGACCCTTAAAGTCTACCAGTCGAAGTGGGGAACTCTTTCGCGGTGGCAGGAACCAGAAGTTTCCTCTTCCAGTACCTCTGTGACTCAGATAGCAGATTTCCTAGTTTTCCTCAGAGAAAAATGCGGTTTGGCAGTATTCTTACTATCAAAGGATACCGAAGCATGCTGGCTGCGGTGTTCAGACATAGGAATTTAGATCTTTCGAATAACAAAGGTCTTCATTATCTATTAAGATCTTTTGAATCTTCCAAGAAAACTTCGAACGAAGTTCCAAGTTGGAATCTGGACGTGGTTCTTCGTTTCCTGAGGTCCGCTAGGTTTGAACCACCACATTTAGCCTCCTTCAAAGATCTCACGAGGAAAGCTCTCTTTCTCATGGCTTAGCATCCGCTAAAAGGGTTAGTGAGATTCATGCCCTAGAAGGAAGGGTAGGTTTCAAAGGAGATTCCGTGGTTTGTTCCTTCCTTCCTTCGTTTTAGCAAAAAATGAGAAACCCCTAAATCAAATCCTTGGCCAAGAACTTTGAGGTTCGTGGTTTATCTGCCCTAGTAGGGGAAGAACCTGAAAGAACTCTTTGCCCTGTTAGGAGTTTAAAATACTACCTTCAGAAGAAGAAAACCCTTAAGGGCATTGAGGACAGACTATGGTGCTCTGTAAAGGACCCCAGCAGACCATTGTCGAAAAATGCGCTGTCTTTCTTCAATTGAAGTGTTGTGAAAGAAGCACATAGATCTTGTAATGAAGAACATTTCAAGCTCCTAAAAGTCAGGCTCATGAAGTGAGAGCAATTGCCACTTCCTTGGCCTTTAAGAAGAATATGTCTCTTCAGAATCTGATGAAAAACTACATTCTGGAGATGTAATTCAGTATTCGCCAACCACTACCTAAAAGAAAGACGTCCAGTATTACGTATGACGAGTGCGTCGCGTTAGGCCCCCGTACGTGATTCGGCGGATTCGGGTGCTGGGGCAGGGAGCTGGAACATATCCTTAGTAGGTTTTTTTTTTTCCCTTGTTTTTTTGTTAATTAGTTCATGATGGTTGTATGAAAAATGATGCAGGTAGGCATCTTTTTTCGTTTCGTAATACTAATAACTTTAGTTTGGTTAGGTGATCGGATTTGGTTTGAAGCTCCCTGCGTTAGGTAGTGGACAGGTTCTGTCATAGAAGAGGGGAACGACCCCCATTGACATGATCCGACTTGGATTCTACTAAGTAAGCGGATATCAAGTCCCGTTTCGTAGACCCAAAGAGGTCCTTTTATTTCAGCTTGTAAGGTCACGGGCCCTCGCTGTAGCTCTTTATGGCTATGCAGACTAATAGACAGTATCTATGAAGTCTTCAGCCTAAACAGGTAAGAACCAAGGTTATTTTTATCCTACAACAGGTGTTGTTTATCTTTTGTCTTTGGTTATTTTCTGGTCTTATGTTTGTTTTTAACCCCCCCTTTTTTTTTCCCACCAAGGGTGTCAAGCAGCATGAAGTATATGTCTGACAGGAAAGTTCATGTACAAAAATGATATTGTTATTTTACAATAAAGTTTTGTACATACTTACCTGGCAGACATATACGATTGATGGCCCGCCCAGCCTCCCCTCAGGAGACAGGTATAAGAGAGAAAAAATCTGGCAAGAAAGGTATGTTGGTTCTTACACCCGCTTCCCAGCGGCGGGTAAGGTAGATCACCTGACCTACCTGTCGCGTTAGCCGCGAGTTTTGAATTCTGTCGTGACGTCAGAGACGTAAGCTAAGTATATGTCTGCCAGGTAAGTATGTACAAAACTTTATTGTAAAATAACAATATCATTTTTGCTTCAGAGTGTATGTCTGGCTTTTAAAAGTCATGGATTTCAAAATCCTTGGTGTTTGAGTGAGGCCAAATTGTCGCTTTTTCTACTACACATTTTGTTGATTTTTATTTAGTTGCTGGTGTAGGATGTAATTTTAGATTTCTGACTGAGCTAAAATCTTTATTCTTTGTGGTTGCTCTGATTTGCTTTTTAGTTGAAGATGACAAAGTTTCTACTTTTATTATTCCAGATCTACCCTCAAGTCGTCATTCTTTGGAGTTACTTATAGCAAGCCTCCCCATGTAGGAACTCTGCAACTTTACTTGCTAAATACCGGATAAATATGTGTATGTTTGTGTTACAGAGTACTATGGATGTCGCAAAAAACCCTCACGACGGGGTTACCGGTGGCCAGATGGTATTCACAGTACTGGCCTACCCGAAGGGACAGCTCTCAGTCTGTCATGAAGGACAAGTAAATAAGGCAGAACGGAATTTTACAGAATTTATTATAAAAAATAGATATTTAAACCCATAACTACTCTCACAATAATCCAAGCAACGCCCTTGAAACTTACTATTCAACTTCCCGGAGGACCACGTGGCCCCTAAGAGATTCACAGATCAACTTTGATGTGAAAATTCAATTAATTCTCAAACTGATAATCGTCGCTGGTCGGGGAATACGATATCTGTACTTACAGTTATGTTAAAGGGCAAAAGGACACAACTCTAAGAACACTGAGTCGAATAAACTAACGAATGCACCTGATGGCGAATGAGGCAGTCGGCAACCAAAGATAGAGAGAAAGTTATATGCTGTCAACCTCGATGATGTTCAGTAGCAAAAGGAAGCCTTCCCGTGCATTTGGCGCGATCCACGCAACCATTTAGGCTTTTTCCATTGCTCTAGTTTCAATCCCTGGACCAGATAGGACACTGCTAACACAGTTAACGGGTTGAAATTATTTACATATTGACCTTGAGAATAAACTTCTGTTTACTGTACTATACATTATCTGAATGTTGTTCATTTCTGTATTATACATATTGTATCTTGTGTCATGGGTATTTAGGAGTGGTTGGCATCATCCCATAACATCATTTATTTAGTGCCTTTGTAATGGTCGTGTCAACTTAGCAGTTGGGTTCATTGTACCAATGTTGGTTAGTCAGTGTGTAACCATGTTCTCAAATCTTGGTGTTTGCTGTAGCCTGGGTAGTACTGTAGTCTTCCATACTATAAACTGGAGTTCCTCTCAGGGTGTGCTCAGGTGCTGTTCTTATTAGGTGCCATGAAGAGGCTAACTAGAATTAAAAGGAATTATAGTAACACTTAAGCATAATGGGCATTTGTGCTTATCAGCTACATTTTCATTATTTCTTGCTATGCTGCCATTTTGGATGTTGTAATTTTTTCTAAGCCTTTGACTTGAATTTTAAGTGTAAAGTATAGGTTACTTTACGTTGTGAAGTGCTAAGTAGAATTGCTGTTAGCTGTAAAATAAAATATTAAAGTGCAGGCTGTGATATGAGGTCTTTGTTCCTTATTGGACTTTGACATAAAAATTAAGGCGCCAAAAAAGACGCATAGTTCCGTGGGTCCCTTTGTTATTGCTCACTTTTCCCAGGTTCGGACACCTTACTCATTGGAAATCCAGACCCAAAAAGTGTTTGTTAAGACGAGGTGCTACAAATGTATTATGAGTGAATTCTCATCACACCCTCTGATTGGTACATATCTGATGTGTAGCCAGATTTCAAGGATTAGTGTTTGACAAAAAATAGGTGACCCCAAAAGCAGAGAGGATTTACTCATTATAACCATTTCTTAGATATTTTTGACAAAATCATTTAAAGTTTTGATTTGTTTCGCCTTAATTAACTGGCGCTAGTGTAAAAGACCATGACTGTTTTTCAACTCACTGAACTAAATGTTACCCTCTGTTTACATGACCAAATTTCTGTGGGGGAGTTTAAGTGATGCATAGTTTTCAGTGTTCTGTAAAGGAAAACTATAGAGATTGTCTGCCCGCACTTTTTCTGCCTGCCCTCATATCTTAAAAACTACTGAGGCTGGAGGACTGAAAATTTTTATGTTAATCATCCACCCTCCAATCATCAAACATTGCAAATTGCAGCCCTCCTAGCCACAGTAACTTTTATTTTATTTAAGGTTAAAGTTAGCCATACGTAATCATGCGTCTGGCTCCGCCATAGGTCCCAATAACAGAGGTCACCGCAGGGCCATGTCTGAGAGTTTCATACAGCATTATGCACGGTACAGAAAACTTGATTGCACCAAAGAAACTTTGGTGCATTTTTTACTTGTTTTTATTGTGCAGAGAGTTTAGATTTTGATGCATAGTATTGTGTACACATTATCTACAGTAACTTTTGGTGGCTGTGTAGAAAATGCATAGTCAGATAGGAAGTGATCACTGATCTTGTAAACTATTTAGTCCTTGAGCCCAAATTGTGACTCTCAATGTTGAGCAGAAGCTGTAAATGACAGTACAGTAAACCCCAACTTAGTAGACTTCCGTACTTATCACTTACCAGGTTTATCTTTTCCCATACATTTTGCCATTTTAGATGTGTTGTGTTTTAGATCAGTTTCTTAAATTGAATATTAAGTGTAAATTACAGGTTACTCCAAGTTAGGAACTGTGCGAAATTGCTGTTAGCTGTAAGATACCTAGGAAATATTCAAGTCGAGGCTGTAATGGAGGGTCTTGGTTACTTAATAGACTCTTATTTACCTGGAGAGACCAGACCCTCAGAGCATCTGGAAAGTGGAGGCGTTACTGTTCCTTAAGTCACTATATAATAGTAAATGTGTCAAAGTCACAGTGCAGCATTGAGGTTACTCTGTTCCACCTTCTAGAAAATTTAAGATTTGGCACCAGCCTTTGACATAACCAGATACTTTGGTAACATAGCACATCTTTTAGCATTGGCTTATCATTTCTGTTCTTTAGATGCTGTTGGTTTGTCAGTCAGCAAACAGGAAGATAATTCTTCTTTATCATTGTACGGAACGTACTGAATTTTTATTGCCCTAAGGCTTATACCCTACCTAAATCGTAACATTCCTCTATGATTGACAATAGGACAAGGTTTTGTATGAAACTGAGATGAACTGGTGTTGAGTGTTTGCGCATATTCTTGTAACTATTAAAAAGTGATGTCATCATGGTTGTTCCCTTTTGGGAAGCATGTGAAACTATGCAGTACCATGAAACACTGACTCACAAACCTTACAAGTAATTAAAGCCAAACTAAGAATGAGTAATTAACTGGTCCTTTTAGGATACTGTGTAAAAGTATAACAAGAAGTTTTTATATTTATGAATAGAGAGTTTAAACCTGTTCATCTGTGTCGTTAGAGATGTCTTCATACTACTATATATATACAGGAAGAGTTCTGGCCAAAATGGTTCATATTTGAATAGGTTAGTAAGTAACTGGAAATACAAATTTCTTGTCAGACCATGAATTATCAAGGCAAGAGTATTTTTGGTAATTCTGTTTATTGTATGCAAAAGTGTCCAAATTACAAGATTGAAATTATAATGGTCTTTTTTTTTGTTTCAGGTTATGCGACTAATTGTCATAAATTACCTTTAAGTCACAATGGGGAAAATAAATGGAGAATTTTGCTGTCTCATTTGATCCCTGACCCTTCGATTTTCCTGCTGAGAGCGACCAAATCCAGAGGCGTTTATTTCCCACCCCTACTGAGGATGTCGCGCAGTTGGAAACTCAAAACCTCGAGCAACGATTCAATGCATAATTACTGTTATACAATTCACCTTGTATTTCTGTAATTTATTTATAAGTTGATCTATTGTTTAATCGTGTATCTTTATTTTCTAATCGCTGATCTCTTTCTGTATTTCCTGTTATCTTCTTTAATTCCTTTCAAATGAACGCCATATTCTTTGGAACCTTGAAATTCCAGTCAGTGACTCCTGTTGGCTTGTTCATCTTCTGAATGATAATAATCTGAATAGGAATAATTTTAGAGAAGGAGTGACACTTCAAGTGGTGTGCCCTCACGCTCGTACCATTCTGAAAGATACTCGTAGGATTCAAAGCTTTGCATAAAATCAGATGGTCATTATTGTAATAAAGTACATGAACACTTCCAGAGAGCAATGCACTTGGGGCTGAATGGATACCGAAATGAATCTTTAGCACTGTTTACATTGTTCTTAGGCTCAGATTTTACTTCCTGCTTGGATTTACTTCAGGTCAATTCAAAGATCAAAAGTACTATGTCTATCCGGTAAGTGGTGCCTTTGGAATAATTTCCATGTTGGGTTTACACTTCATACACATCTACATTCACATTCTACCAATAATTCTTCTTAGTATGAGCTTAGGCGATCAAGAGTTTTCTTCCTTGGCACATACTTAGTGCACTTACAGTCAGAATTCCCTTGTGGTTTCAGATCGTGTCTTGCCCCCAAGTTGCTTCTCCCTTCATCATAAACTTAGCTTTGCTTCCTTTCATTTTCAGTTTTCAGCTCTCCTTTCCAGTCTTCAATCTTTCAGATAATACTCTAAGACTTCTTTCTCTGACTTAGCTGTTAAAACCCGGACTCTTCAAGCAGAAACTCCTAGGGGCCTCCCTTTCCTTATTTCTCTGTAACTTGATTGGTGATGAAGGGCCCTGTGCTGATCTGTGATAGGCATTAGTAAGTAAGATAGACCCCAGGGTTTTTGTAGCCTTGCACTGGACCTTTTTCTCTCCTTATGCTGAGTTATTACGCACCCCTTGTTATTTTTTGCCCCTTTGGTAGTTCGTTCATTCTGTTTGCTACCATTTCCACCTGTCACTTGAAATCAGATCCTTTAGGAGATCTTCATGAAAGGGAAGTTTTCACTCAATAGTTCCTTGACACTGCAGTTTTACAATAACAATAATGATAAAAAAAAATCCCTCTCTCTCTCTCTCTCTCTCTCTCTCTCTCTCTCTCTCTCTCTCTCTCTCTCTCTCTCTCTCTCTCTTGCATCTCAAAGAGATAATGTTAAAAGTCACACTCAAACAACGACTGTGGCAATGAAAATCTTTTCCTTCTTACTTGGCCTATAGTAAAAAAAGAATGCAGGATACCCTCTTTGGGTAAGGTACTGTGTTTAGATATGTACTTATAAAGTTGAAAGAATTTGGTAAAAGTATTCAGATTGTTTTCTGTTTTGTTATTAATTAATTTTAAAGTTATATAACTGAATACTGTTGTGGGTAAGTCATTGTGATATGTAAATCGTTGCCTGATAACTTTTTTTTTAATAAAAATTCTTGTGTTTATTTATTATTAGAAATATATCATGCTCTCTCTCTCTCTCTCTCTCTCTCTCTCTCTCTCTCTCTCTCTCTCTCTCTCTCTCCTCGCATCTCAAAGAGATAATGTTAAAAGTCACACTCAAACAACGACTGTGGCAATGAAAATCTTTTCCTTCTTACTTGGCCTATAGTAAAAAACGAATGCAGGATACCCTCTTTGGGTAAGGTACTGTGTTTAGATATGTACTTATAAAGTTGAAAGAATTTGGTAAAAGTATTCAGATTGTTTTCTGTTTTGTTATTAATTAATTTTAAAGTTATAACTGAATACTGTTTGTGGGTAAGTCATTGTGATATTGTAAATCGTTGCCTGATAACTTTTTTTTAAATAAAAAATTCTTGTGTGTTTATTTATTATTAGAAATATATCATGCTCTCTCTCTCTCTCTCTCTCTCTCTCTCTCTCTCTCTCTCTCTCTCTCTCTCTCTCTCTCTCTCTCTCAACATTTCGTTGTAGTGTGATAAATCCACCCACCCTCACCTCTCTCTCTCTCTCTCTCCCTCTACTCCAATCCTCTCTCTCTCTTTCCTCTCTCTCTCTCCTCTCTCTCTCCACAACCATTTGAAATATTTCAAATCCGTTTTTGTGGAAAATTCACTCTCTCTCCTCTCTCTCTCTCTCTCCTCTCTCTCTCTCTACTCTCATCTCTTCTCTCTCTCTCTCTCTCTCCTAGCAGATATTTTTTTCAAAATATTTCATAAAGTATGTTAAACTCTCTCTCCTAATCTAACCAATATTTTCGCGTAATATTACTTTGTATATTGTAAAATTTCTGTCTCTCTCTCTCTCTCTCTATCTAGGGAATTTTCTCGCAATATTTCATTGCACTTTTTGAAACTCTCTCTCTCTCTCTCTCTCTCTCTCTCTCTCTCTCTCTCTCTCTCTCTCTCTCTCTCTCTCTCACCACGCCATTTGAAACCTTCAATTGAAATGTGGAAACTCACCCACTCTCTCTTCACCACTTGAAATATTTAATTGTAATGTGGAAATCTCTCTTCCTCTTTTTTTTCGCTAATGTTTAATGTTAACATTTTATTTTGTAATGTTTTATTGTAGTGTGGTCAAATTTCTCTCTCTCCGTTATCTAGCCAGTTTTTCTTGTAATATTTTATTGCAGTTTGTTAAATTTCACTGTGTGTGTGTGTGTAATGCAGCCAATATTCCATGTAATGTTTCATTAGTCTGATAAATCTCTTTCTCTCTCTAACAATATTTCTCATTATATTACACTATAATTTGATAAATTCTCTCTGTCTCCCTAGTCTAGCCAAGACAATATTTCTCTTGATGCTTCATTGCTTTGTTAAATTCTCTCTCTCTCTCTCTCTCTCTCTCTCTCTCTCTCTCTCTCTCTCTCTCTCTCTCTCTCTGATCTAGCCAAATTTTCTCGTAATAATTCATTGCAGTTTGTTGAATTCTCTCTCTCTCTCTCGCATGTGTTACCAGTTTCAAAGACATAAGTCATATGAAAGTCACAAATGATTTTTAGAAATGGTACGTAAAAGTGAGTGAAGTGGTGAGTTGATGTTACAGAAATTTAACATCGCTAGTAAGCTAATAAAAGAGCTTTTAGGAAAGGCGAGTACTTTTAAATGAGGGCCAATACTAAACAATTGCATATAATCTGTCTGAGCACATAAGCTTAAAGCCCGGAAAACTATTCAGAGAGATTTGAAAAATTAGTCTTTAAGATCACACGAATTATACGTGCGTATATAGAAAAAATGGCTTAAAAATAGCACATTTAACTAATATATCGATAGGAAATGGTCCATCAGAAGACGTCATAGGTGATGAGCGACGTCACCTGTCTGTGACGTAAGTGTTCATAGTTTATGATTTCATAGGTGATGAGTGACGTCAAATGTTTGTGAATAGCCTAGTCAGTTTGTGACGTCATAGGTGATGACTCAGTTTCCTTGTATAAATAAAGGAAGGAAATTAAACCTATGATTGAACTGGACAGTTTTATTTAAATCCAAAAATATATGAAAGGTAGGGAAATGTTACTCATGGAAATCAAAATGGAAAAAAAAATATTTTTCCTTGGAGCCAGCACTGCAGTGCCCCGTAGGGGGGAATGCCCCCAGCAGGAGGTATACAGCCAGTCGGTTACCAACTTTGAAGGTCATCCCAAGGGCTCAAGTTTTCTAAGCTGACAGCTGACTCCAGAGATGGGAAGCCTTACAAATACTTTCCTTGTGGTTTATCAGACGTGTTCCAGTTTTCTTTGCCACAAACGAGAATGTTAAACCATTTCAATATCAAGAGAGAACTTTTTTGTACTGGAACTCCAGTTCGTTAAGATCACTACTAAGATCACCCTTGGCCTATTTACTATTATTGATGTTACTGTGCAAAAGCAAATGCATACGTAGGTGTATTGTCTACGGAAACATGGCGTTCAATTCCGTAGACTTGTACCGCCTGTATTTCGTGTAGAGGCATACTGGCCAAAACATTCTAAGTCCATGTCCCCTATAACTACTGAGTAAAATATCTATGGGGTGTAATTTACACTAACATTCTGCTTTCCCTTTTCACTGAGGTCTCGAAACCGAAAGTTTCTCTCGCGTCTTCTAACAGAAAATGTGAGTGGGAACAATAAGCAAAAGACATTTACTTAGCTAGCTTTATCTCGAACGTCAGAGCCATCTGTCAATGACTTTGCACCTGAAAGAATCTTGACTTTGAGAGGTATAGAGGATAATTTGCTTATAATTAATTGATATGATTCTTTATATAGAAAAATGACTTCGATCTTTTCAATATAGGGTTGACTGAAATAACTCAGTGCATTTTAAAGATCTATCACAGAGTCTGTTAAGCTGGCATCTTTCGGCATTTTGAGGTCAGATTTGATATCAAAATGCTAATACCGCAGGCTAAACAGGAGCTCTGTCGTGCTCATAGCGGTGTTACAAACATTGAGACTTTCATTTTACCACAAATATTGCCATTTTGGTGTCGAATCTGCGGCAAACTACTAAAATATGTCAGAAGTTAAGTTCCAGTGACACCCCATCTGATGTAGAAAGGTACTCAATTGATGACCTCAAATTCCTTGATTATTTTTCAAAGTAGCCTTATCTGGATAAACTTTCGAAAACTGAAATTGGTTATTTACACAGTTCATTTATCATTAGATCTTGTTTTAAACTATATAGTTGCTTACGCTATATTTGAAATTATTTCGCTGTAATTTAAATTATTTTAATTAATTAGATTAAAAACATTGCATCCACCGAAAGTTTCAGCTATTTAGAGCTAAATCTGTTCCCTTAAATTTGATTAATTAACTTTTCCAAGTCGCGTACTTTAGTGTTATTTTCCGTTTACATCATATTTTCATCTATGAGACATATTTGCAAAGCATGTAATATTCCTTTATATTCTCAGATGTCTTTCTTAAGAAAAGGAAACAGGAATTTGAAAAATAAAAATAAAAAAGCGCACAATTAATTTTACTTAAAATTGCAAGTCATCCTCGAGTCTGTTACAACAACAGCAGTTAATGACATCAAGACACATACAGACGCTCCAAAAGCAGACAAGTGACCCAAATGCCGTCGTGAAACAAGTGCGCCTTGAGGCACACCCCCCCCCCCCTCCCTGCCAAAAAATCCACTTCGTCTTGTTGCCCGACACCATTCAAAGTAAGTGATTGAGTCAGGTAAATGGTAAGAGACGTGCAAAGCTAATATCCTCCTGCCCAGTTCTTCCTCCCCCAGCAGGACAGCAGGTCGGACTAGCGTCAACCTTCACTTTACACGTGGAACACTATGCCAATTTAGATTCTGTGCGATACCTTACAGTTTGGCTGTCTTTCCAAAATTTTCAGCTTCGAGATTTTTTACAGGCTTTTGATAGGAAGCTTTTTTCACATATCACCTGAACTAGGCTGCAATGCTAATTAGTTTCAAATTGATCACCATATACAAAACAATGAAAATACCTGTTTGTACTTAACAGGACAAGGCTACGTCTAAAAATTGTTTTATATTGAACTGAAAAACAATTTCATGCTGCTCCCTAGAACTGGCCAGAAATTCAAAATTTTGTTCACTCTCTCTCGAGAACAGGGCTAAAGACACCACGAACTGCAACTTTGTACTGATTCGCCGATACAAGGCCACAGAATAGTGGTCATTGCCTTTTTGAACAAGTACTATTTTTTGAAATTTTTCATGGAAAATTTACTGCTAATCTAGACATTATCCCTCAAGACTTCCCTCGAAAATGCTAATACCAAACTACTGACAAACCAAGTCTCAATAACTGTTTGCTCTGAATCTTGGTTTTTTCGCTTACAGTATTTCTTCGATAACAATTGTAAACCTGTGGAGGACCTTTACAAAAGCTAATGCAATTATGCAAGATTCTTTTATGCGTCTGAACGAGATTGTCAAGTCAGTTTTACCGATTTTTGCCCTTTACTTCAGATAGAATTATCGATGCTCATTCCTGTCCCAATCACTAATTGAGCATTTCCCAGATTAGTTCCTTGATGATGCAGTCACCTTGATATATATATAAAAAAAATATCCATCCCACACGGTACTGAAACATCACTATCATTATATAAAAAATATCCGTGAGGGTAATGAAACTATTCTTGCGAGTACTATTAGGCAAAATCTACTCCGAAAATGACAGTTGCTGAGCAAAAAAAAGTCCCTCAAATTCTGGCCAAAAAACTATCCAAAACTGATACTTTCTGAGCTAAAAACTGACGCACTTTGTAGGCAAAGATCCCAGTCGAACTTGCTCGACCCCGTCCAAAATAAATCATACTCTAGATAAGAAAAAACATTTCTTGACTAAAAACCGACGAACAACACTTTCCACTGAAAACTCAAAGCTAAAATTTTTGTCACATAAGATTTTCCCAAACTAATAAACTTTAGGCCAACAAACAAAAACTTCCTTGGGAAAAAATAACCAAAAGAAGTAGAGGCATTTTAATTAAATTTTTTTTGTGGATGAAAAACTTGTAAAACCAACAGACTTTCTATGGGAATATGGGAATTTAAGCATAAAAGCCAACTACTGGGACCCACAAGGTCATTCAGCACTGATGACAATGAATGAAAATGGAAATTATATAAATTATGAGGTTAATTCACAGACTAATAATTTCCAGACTAAACAAAACTCTAATATAGGAACATGGACAACGAGGGAAAAAACATTACCAGCTAACATACTTTCTGGGAAAAATATCTCCCAAACAAAACAGTTAGTATGAAAAAAAACCTGCACTTTTCAGGTAAAAACACTCTTTCGGACTGGCACATTTATTAGGCAAAACTCAGCATAAAACTCACGAGATATGGATCATTTTAAGGCAAGAACACATATATCCTAAGATTAACTACCAGCCTAACAGACATTCTAAGCAAAAACTCTCCCAAACCAGAAAAATTCTTGGCATGTAAAATCACAAGTTAACAGAATTTCTTAGTAATTACACAAAGGAACTGACTTTACAGCCAAAAATATTTCTGCCAGACTTTTTTGTCAAATGAATCACAAATTAACATTCTAACCTGAAAAAAATGCAAACAGAGACTTTTTTATTAGAACATCTAAGAAAGCAGACTTTCTACCTCTAAAAACTCAAATACCATGAATTATAAAGCCAAAAAGACAGGAAAAATCAGTTTCCAGCAAGATTATTAACTAAGATAGTCCCCGTGAAATTTGCAAACTAGCAGATTTCTCAGTAAAAGCAAAATTAGAATTCTCGCAAGCCAAAGTATCAAAGCTAACAGACTTCGTGAAGTCAAAACTGTTAAAGTTCACAGACTTCCTAAAGTAAAGTAAGAGCCACAGACAGACATTGAATAGAACTGAATATAGAATCAAGGCCAAAGGCAATGCAGTGGGACCTATGAGGTCATTCAAAGCTGAAACGGAAATTGACAGTAAAAGATTTGAAAGGTGTAACAGCAGGAAAACCTAGCAGTTGCACTGTTGCACTATGAATCAATTATTAGGAGAGGGTAGAAAGCAAGATGAAAGAAAGAAGATGCAAGGATGTACAGTATAAGGAACAAAAGGGGTTGCAGCTAGGGGCCGATGGCACGCTGCAAAGAACCATAAGTAATGCCTACAGTGCGCCGCTTGAAGTGCACTAACCCCCTACAGGGCGGGCAGACAGATATTGGGCATAAAAATGTTACAATCTATCAGAATTACTTTAGGGATAATATATATCACAAACTAGTGTAAAATCTGGCTTGAACAATCTAACCCCAAAAGCATTACAAACCTAGAGACCTCGGAACACAAATGTATAGAAACAGACTTTCTAAACCAAAGTATCCTAAAGATCCAAACTTTCTTAAAACTAAATTTCACCAATTAACAGACTTTCAGAAACTAAAAGTAGAACACAAAAACTTCCTTAAGGCAAAAGTGTCACAGAAAAATTATGAAAGCAAAATAAAAATACCAAAAGTAACCTACCAAAGCTTCAGACCAAGAGATGCTAAAGTATCAAATCATAAAGTAACAGACTCTATAAACCCAAAACTATCATAAAGTAACAAACTTTATAAGCCCAAAACTATCATAAAGTAGCAGACTTTATAAACCCAAAACTATCATAAAGTAACAGACTTTATAAACCAAAACTATCATAAAGTAACAGACTTTCTAAACCCAAAACTATCATAAAGTAACAGACTTTTTAAACCCAAAACTATCAAAGTAACAGACTTTATAAACCCAAAAATATCATAAATCAACAAACTTTCTAAACCCAAAACTATCATAAAGTAACAGACTTTCTAATCCCAAAACTATCATAAAGTAACAGACTTTCTATACCCAAAACTATCATAAAGTAACAGACTTTATAAACCCAAAACTATCATAAAGTACCATACTTTACAAACCAAAAACTATCATAAAGTAACAGACTTTCTAAACCCAAAACAATCATAAAGTAACAGACTTTTCGAACCCAAAACTATCATAAAGTAACAGACTTTCTAAACCCAAAGCTGTCATAAAGTAACAGACTTTCTAAACCCAAAACTATCATAAAGTAACAGACTTTCTAAACCCAAAACTATCATAAAGTAACACACTTTCTAAACCCAAAACTATCATAAAGCAACAGACTTTATACCCCCAAAACTATCATAAAGTAACAGACTTTCTAAACCCAAAACTATCAAAGTAAAAGAATTCCTAAACCCAAAACTATCATAAAGTAACAGACTTTCTAATCCCAAAACTATCATAAAGTAACAGACTTTCTAAACCTAAAACTATCATAAAGTAACAGACTTTCTAAACCCAAAAATATCATAAAGTAACAGACTTTCTAAACCCAAAACTATCATAAAGTAACAGACTTTCTAAACCCAAAAGTATCATATGGTAACAGACTTTCTAAACCCAAACTATCATAAAGTAACAGACTTTCTAAACCCAAAACTATCATAAAGTAACAGACTTTCTAAACCCAAAACTATCATAAAGTAATAGACTTTCTAAACCCAAAACTATCATAAAGTAACAGACTTTCTAAACCCAAAAGTATCATAAAGTAACAGACTTTTTAAACCCAAAAATATCATAAAGTAACAGACTTTCTAAACCCAAAACTATCATAAAGTAACAGACTTTCTAAACCGAAAACTATCATAACGTAACACACTTTCTAAACCGAAAACTATAATAAAGTAACGGACTTTCTAAACCCAAAACTATCATAAATCAACAAACTTTCTAAACCCAAAACTATCATAAAGTAACAGACTTTCTAAACCCAAGACTATCATAAAGTAATAGACTTTCTAAACCCAAAACTATCATAAAGTAATAGACTTTCTAAACCCAAAACTATCATAAAGTAACAGACTTTCTAAACCCAAAACTATAATAACGTAACAGACTTTCTAAACCTAAAACTATCATAAAGTAACACACTTTCTAAACCCAAAACTATCATAAAGTAACAGACTTTCTAAACCCAAAACTATCATAAAGTAACGGACTTTATGAACCCAAAACTATCATAAAGTGACAGACTTTATAAACCCAAAACTATCATAAAGTAACAGACTTTCTAAAACCAAAACTATCATAAAGTAACAGACTTTCTAAACCCAAAGCTATCGTAAAGTAACAGACTTTCTAAACCCAAAACTATTATAAAGTAACAGACTTTCTAAACCCACAACTATCATAAAGTAACAGACTTTATAAACTTAAAACTATCATAAAGTAACAGACTTTATAAACCCAAAACTATCAAAGTAACAGACTTTCTAAACCCAAAACTATCATAAACTAACAAACTTTCTAAACCCAAAACTATCATAAAGTAATAGACACTCAAAACCCAAAATTATCATAAAGTAATAGACTTTCTAAACACAAAACTATCATAAAGTAATAGACTTTCTAAACCCAAAACTATTATTAAACTAACAGACTTTCTAAACCCAAAACTATCATAAAGTAACGGACTTTCTAAACCCAAAACTATCATAAAGTAACAGACTTTCTGAACCCAAAACTATCATAAAGTAATAGACTTTCTAAACCCAAAACTATCATAAAGTAACAGACTTTCTAAACCCAAAAATATCATAAAGTAACAGACTTTCTAAACCCAAAACTATCATAAAGTAACCGACTTTCTAAACCCAAAACTATCATAAAGTAACAGACTTTCTAAACCAAAACTATCATAAAGTAACAGACTTTCTAAACCCAAAACTATCATAAAGCAACAGACTTTATAAAACCCAAAAACTATCATAAAGTAACAGATTTCTAACCCAAAAATAATCAAAGTAACAGACTTTCCCAAAACCCCTAAAAAATAATAAAGTAACAAAAGACTTTCTATACCCAAAAACTATCATTAAAAGTAAGACTTTTTCTAAAACTATCATAAAGTACAAGACTTTCTAAAACCCAAAATTATCATAAAGTAACAGGGGGGGGGGGGGGAAAACTTTTTTTAAACCCAAAAATAAACTCATCAAATAATTAATAAAGAACTTCTTTAACAAAAACTAGCATAAAGTAACGGACTTTCTAAACCTAAAACTATCATAAAGTAAAGGCTTTCTAAACCAAAACTATTAAATTAAAGTAAAACCCAAAAGAACTTCTTACCCAAAACAAACTAAATCATTTAAAGTAATAGACTTTCTAAACCCAAAAACTGTTCAAGTAAAACAGAAAACTAAAGTAAACAAAACTTCAAATCAAAAGTAACAGAATTTCTAAACCCAAAACTATCATAAGTAATAGGACTTTCTTAAAACCCAAAACATCCAAATAACGTTTATACTCTAAACAAAAACTCTTAAAAATAAATCACAAGACAAATCTAAACCCAAAACTAAAAAATCATAAAGTAAACAGACTTTCTAAAACCCAAAAAACTATCCATTAAATTGTTTTAAACAAAAAAGAACCTTTCTAAACCCAAAAACTATCATAAAAAAGTACAGGACATTTTCTAAAATTACCCAAACTAAATCAATAAAGTTTAAACAAAACTCTAAAAACAAAACTCATATTAAAGTAACAGACTTTGCTAAACCAACACTATATAAAGTAACAGACTTTCCACCCAAAACTAATCATTAAAGTAAAAGACTTTCTAAACCCAAAACTCAAAAAAGTAATAACACTAAATAAACCACTTTAAATCATAAAGTAAACAGACTTTCTAATACCCAAAAACAAACCCTATTCATAAAGTTAAACCCCCCCCCCCAAAAACTGTAAAATAAACTCCAAACCTATCATAAACAAGTAAGAAAGACTTTATAAACCCAAAACTATCAAAAGTACAAACTTTCTAAACCCAAAAACTATCTACTAAAACCCAAAACTTTCTAAACCCAAAACCATTTAAAAATCATAAAGTAACAGACTTTCTAAACCCTCTAAACCCAAAAAATTATCAATAAAGTAACATTTTCTATACAAAACTACATTAAATAAGAATAATACTTTAAATAAACCCAAAACTTCTCCCAAAATTAAACCAAAGCAGTTTTTAAATTTCTAAAAGCAAAACATCAAATTAAAGTTAACCCAGACTTTCTACCAAAAACTATCATAAAGTAACAGGACTTTAAACTAAAATTAAAATTTTCCCTAAAGTATAGAACTTTCTAAACCCCAAAAACTACATAAAGGTAACAGACTTTCTAAACCCAAAACGCATCAAATAAAGTAAAAAACCAGAAAACTCTACCCAAAACTATCATTAAGTAACAGACTTTCTAAACCCAAAACTATCAAAGTAAAAGATTTTTTAAACCAAAAACTATCATAAGACAACAGACATTCTAAACCCAAAACTATCATAAAGTAACAGACTTTATAATCCTAAAACTATCATAAAGTAACAGTCTTTATAAGCCCAAAACTATAAAAAAGTAATAGACTTTCTAAACCAAAACTATCAAAGTAAAAGATTTTCTAAACCAAAAACTATCATAAAGTAACAGGCTTTCTAAAACCAAAACTCTCATAAACTAATAGACTTTCTAAACCAAAATCCATCATAAATAACAAACTTTCTAAACCCATGACTATCATAAAGTTACAGAATTTATACTCTCTAAACTAACAGACTTTCTAAACCAAAAACTATCAAACTAAAAGACCTTCTAAACCCAAAACTATCATGAACCTAACAAGAACAGATTTCCTGAATACCACTTGACCTTAAATTAACATTAATCACTAATCCTGTACTTCTTTCAAACACCTGCAAAATTATCCGATCCTTTAAACATTGCATCCAATAGTCAGATAATCCTAATGATGGTGAATCGTGAATTTTGTCATCTTGCACTATGAAGGCAGTCCCAAATTATCACAAGCAATGCTTGGAGCCCCATTTACACTACAGCAACAAACACTAATTGAATCTCTGACTATATATCACAAACTTTGCTGTTAAGGACTAAAACTTGCAATGAATTCGATGCTCCACTGTCACGAATTTGAAATCCACTATGAACTAATCTATGAATATTATAATCAAATGCCAGTTAATGAATTCTGAACACCAAATTTCAATCTCATCAACGAATTGCTAAATACCTTACCCACTGTCTTCAACAAATCGCCGAGTACCAAATCCTCTGTCAACAGCTGACATCCTCCTGTCAAATCCACTGTCAGCAAGTAACATCTGAATACCAGATAATCACAAACAACTACTTCCTAAATGCCCAGCACTGCAATCACACACTAATCCTGTCCGTATTTCATATTCAAATGTCTTAAAACACTTCAGGAATCTATTATAAAAAGGCAATACTGATCAAACTTAAAGTTCCATCATGAGGATCTTAACAATCACAAGGGTTCATGTGAACCAAAGTTCACTATCATGACCTAAAATCGCATTAATCGTAACCTCTTATTAATGCTTACGAAAAACCAAACTTGTTAACAATACCCTATCTGCATCAAACCTCAGCCTTTAGTTTCTCTTTTATAATACTATGCAAGCGTAAATAACATCTCGAATTTTGAAGTATCTCGAGCGAGGACTTTACCAAAACACAAGCCACCATCATGAAAACAACATTCACATTCAATCTTATATTGCATATATGTATTGTCACCTTTGACCTTCATAATAAAACTCAAGAGGATCAAACCTTACGAGTCTCCATATTAACCCACCGACGTCTAGGAAGGTTAAAGGCAAAGTTGTTAAATTTCTAACCATCATCATATGAACAGTGTCTAAAATCAAGTTACCCAAGATCAGGTATACTAAATGTAAAAGAAGTTGACTGCCTGATGACTTCTAAAGGTACCACAACACAGTAAATACTGTCAAGAAAATTCTGGAGCTATGAAAAGGTTACAACACTTATTACATCTAAATATCCACAAAGCAATTAAATAAGATTCAATATCACATTCTCCCAAAACAGTACCATCATTACTTAAGGCGCCCCACATCAGGGACATGTACCTCCAATTGTAAAAGCAAACAGTAAACATTAAGTCAATGAACCATCGTAAAATGAAGTAAACATATTTCAAAAAATTACAATAAATGTTTCTAAAACTTCTGTATATGTGGCAAGCACCTTCTCCAAAGCACCTAATTCATCTTGACCTTACCAAACTTTTTAAGTTGAACACTTCCACATCAATGAAGCCTTCTAAGGAAAGGCAACCTAAAAACATGGCCAGTCCTCAGCGAATACTGGATATAATCTCATAGCCTCAAAATCCCTTTTTGTGAGGTATCTGGTATAATATAACGTTTCCAGTATATGAAAGACCACATCAGTACACATTACACTTGTCAACTTGTTTCCTTATTCTAAAGAATAGATTTCCATCAAAATTCCTCGTAATTAACAAACACTCCGTTTTATCTAATTAACTGACGGTGCGAATTTCCATTTATAAGGGTTCTCACACAGGTTTCTAAAAATGGCCATCGTGATATTTGTCCTTCCTCAATTTCAGGTACACGAATAAACTGTCAGGCCTAAGACGAGAAGGTGTTTGAACCCCAAGCTGGTACCACCTTTTGGAACGAGGGCATGCGTCCGAAATATGATTAAAAGTGTCGTCATATACGTGAACAAGAGGATAACTGTTACCTTTCCGAGTGTTCTAATACGATTTACTTTACATTCTTAAAGAAAACTTTAAATTTTAGGTCTTGAAACTTAATATCTCTGAAAACATCTGGCGGGAAATAAATTACACTTAAAAATAATCTTTTGAAGCACTTCAAGAAACTTGCATGCTGTACAGGCATCAAATCCAACATCCGTAAAAATTATATCTGCCCAAAAAAATCCATTTTCTAATCTTGGTAAATGATGCTTTACAAGTTAAAAATTATTCACAAAATTTATAAGAACTTCGCCAGGAATCTTTGAAAATAATCGAAACATCTGAAGTCACGAATTGAGCGCTTTTGCAAATTTTTGCTTAATTTCTCTTTTTCTGCACGACTAAATATGACTGATTCTGTAACAAGACGTGGGCAAATTTTTGCTTAATTTCTCTTTTTCTGCACGACTAAATATGACTGATTCTGTAACAAGACGTGGGTTTAAAAAAGGACAATAATGTCAAAATGTCTAAAAACATAGATTATCTTGCAAGTCATTGTCCATTACACATCGTTTGATACAAAATTCTGGCATTATTAATCTCATGGTTCAATGGCAGATGGCTTTGACGTTCGATATATATTTCAAGTACCAAGCGTTTTCTGCTTATTGTTTCCACTCGGTTTCCTATGAGGATTGATAAAGAAAAAAAACTATTTTCTGTTAAGAAGATTTGAGAGAAAGTTTGTTTCGAGACCTCAATGAAAACGGAAAGCAGAATGTTAGAGTGCATGTTTACACCCCATAGATATTTTACTTGGTTTTCCAAAGAGAAGCTGTTCTTTGAATTTTTTGGCCATTAGGCTCTTGTACGAAATTCTGAGGGTACACGTCTACGGTTTTTTCGCCATGTTTCATTAGACAATCCACCTAAGTAAGCATTTGCTTTAGCACAATAATAGTAAATAGGCCAAGGCCGATCTTAGTAATAATCTTAACAAACTGGACTCCCAGTAGTACATAAAAGTTCTCTTTTGATATTGAAATGTTTTAACATTTTCGTTTGTAGCATAGAAAACGGGAACACATCTGAGAAACAACAAGGGAAGTATTTGTAAGGCTTCCTATCTCTGCTGTCAGCTTAGAAAACTTGAGCCCTTGGGATCACCTTCAAAGTTGGTAACCGACTGGCTGTATACCTCCTGCTGGGGGCATTCCCCCCTACGGAGCACTGCAATGCTGACTCCAAGGGAGGGGTCTTTTTTATTTTAACATTTAAATCTAATATTTCCAGTTTCACATCGATGCAGTACATACATATATTTATATTGACAGGACTTCTGTACTTCAGCTTACGTTCCTTATTAATGAGCAGCAATTCTTAGATTTCTTTGAACTGTTCAAGTTTACACATAAATGTTTATTTCTTGACAGAAGCTGCCCCAGTTCTCACTTTGTATGCAGTGCCGAAAAAGCTTCCCTTCTCAAAGACAATAACACAACAAAACATGAACTACTTCAAAGTATGACAAAAAAACTGAGCTTTATACCTAACAATCCAATACACTCAAAAATCTATTAGTACTAAGTTACAATTGAACACTTATAAGTGTTTTAAGAGTGTGCCTGGAATAGGAATTTGTGTGAAAATGATATGAATGAGATACCTAATCTTTGTTTCTGGAAGTGGCGGCAAAAACTACTTGGCGTGTAATTTCAATGTGTAGTTTAAGTGTATGTGTAGTTTAAGTGTTATGTAGTTTAAGTGTGTGTGTAGGGTAAGACTTTAAATTGTGTCTGGGAGTAATAGCAAATACTACTTAGTGTGTAGTTTAAACTGTGTGCTTTGAATAAGAGTATAAGTGTGAAAATGCTAAGAATGAGGTACTTAATCCCTGTGTTCGAAAGCGATACCAAACCTTCATTGGTGTGTAGTTTGAATGTGTGTTTAGAGTAGGAGTGTAAGTGTAATAATAAATACTACTTAGTGTGTAGTTTAAACTATAGTGATTCTCCAGAAAACTATAAAATCTTGGGCAAGGCACAAAATGTGTAGGAGAGCTTCAGTAAAACTATGAGAGAGAGAGAGAGAGAGAGAGAGAGAGAGAGAGAGAGAGAGAGAGAATTTCTTTAAAGTAAAAGCACGTAGACTTCATTATAGTATAGAACATGGAGAGTTTCTTCTGATAAGCGATTCTGAAGTTTCCAAGTTGTGTTGTAAATTTAAAAGTGTTTCTGTGTAACAACTTCAACAGGAGGCCCTTCAGTGTGTAGTGTGTGATTTAAAGTTCACATAAAGGGAATCCTGGTCAGAAAGGAAGGTTGAGTGGAAGTAGCAAGAATAACACTATCTTAGATCAGATTTTACAAATTTACCCTGTTTCTGAAACTAAAAACTTTGCATAAAATTTTGACACTCCAGATTTCTGCGAACGTGGGCCATCGAGACAACAAAATTTATAGCATTGTCTCTCCATATTCAAAGTTTATCTAACCTAGACTACAATGTATACACCTGGCGTACCACAAATAAGTAGACAACGGATATTAATAAAATTATCTTAATTTTTTGGTGTGCCAAGAAATAAATAGGGAACTTATAAGGTTGTTTCGCTAAATAAAGGATAATACTTGGTGAGAACTAGGTACCAAGCTGAAATACAGAAGTCCTTGTACAAAAATAAAAGCAGAATTTGATTATTACAATTATTTTCCCATTATACAAATCCAATTTTTAACAACAAAATTTAACAACCTTAATCTGATCAAATTACTGAACTTCAATGAGAACTGTATGAAACATTAACACAAAAAAAAGATAAATTACTCAACCTAAAAATCTACACGTGTCAAAACACGGTTTCACTTGAAATTCTAAAATCTTCATAAACCATTACTTAAGTGAAAAAAACAAACTTGAATTTCTCCAAAAATTTACACGTCAATGAAGCCTCAACTAAAAAGATTAATTTCCTTTTAAAGTGATGCTTTGAATCTGAGATTACTTATCACATCTTTTATCTCCAATATACTTGACAATACAAAACTCCCCTCAAAGTATAACACAGAGCATAACACTCTCAATTTGGAACCACATGCCACCAGTGTCTTGAAATGTAGAAATATCAAGAAAATAATGCTCTTCATAAGGTACTCCCCATTAGTTACAGAATTAACTTCTAAGTTATGTTTAATGCTAAGCAAGAAGCATTATTTTCATGGTAAGCCTTATACAAAATTCATAAATTCAGAAAGTTTTGTTTGATTACTTGAACGAAGGAACAGTTCTTTATGCCATAAAGTATGAGATAAAGCTAATTCACTAAAATCTGAAATATCTCCTAAGTAAACAGCGGAAAAGTTTAAATGCTTCAGGCTGTGATATCTTACGTGTATTAAGCAAAGCCTAGCAGTAACTTAAATGATTAAATAAAATTACCAATGAATACGTTACACGGCAGTAACAGAAGACCTCAAAATTATTATCAATTTAATTCCAAAGGAACTCTGATATAAATCAACAAATGGAACAAACTATGGATGAAGGCTACACGGAGTATAAGCTTAACTTAACCACAAGTATCTCCTAAGAAGCTAGTTTAAGAGTAAAATGACATAAATTTTTACCTTCAGTCGAAAATGTTACCTATTCCGTAGAGGTTAATACCTCACAGGTTTGATTTCACAACACTATTCATGAGTATACTGACCAACAAGAAGATATTCCATAAAATCTGCAAAACCTATTTTTTTAAGTAATGCACATATTTTGCTATGGAGTTTTCCAAATTCGAGAAAATTACTGAAAACAAAAGCACAACCTACTAATGTAGTAATCTCACGTGACCCTCATACCCATACCCAGGTTAGTGTGCTCTGAACAATGAACAACTACATCCTGCAAATCAAAACCTCAAGTTCATAAAAAAAAAAGAACTTTAAACTTCCATGACTTCTCGATATGTAAAATGTAGCCACGACTACCTGTCGCTGATATTACGTTAAGAAATTAAAGTTAAATATCATGTTGCCTGAAGTATCATCTGATAGATATTAAATAAATGAGAATTACAGGCAATGTATCGTGAAACAATCGGAGCTTTCTTATGACCGACCATAACTTATCAATCTTTGCGTTAAAAAAATGTATCCTGATGTATGTCAGCTATCTAATGTTAATAAAAAAAAACTGAACTACATATGTACCCGGATACAATGAGATAACGAAAATAGTGAACCAGTACCAGATTTAGATCAGAAAAGACATATCTTGAATTACAGTGAACTAATACCTCTTAAAACAATGATTCCTTCGGCTCCGATTTAGAAATCACAAGAAGCAGAGCTGACCTCTATTCAGTTTCGGGCAAATAGGCACCATAATGACCCTGATCAACTAACACTTTTCTCATGATCATGAACTTGACACTATCATAGTTTCAATAGTCAACTATTGTAAAATTCACTTCAAGTGAAAAGATGAATTGCTAGCATTTACGATAAAGGAGCCATTTTCTCTTCTTCATTCAGGCCCTTTATACACTTTGATGAAAAATAGATGTAGTCGTCTCTAGTTGATGCTCTTCTTAAATAGCAGTTTTCCTGTGGAGTTCGAAGGTGAGGCTGAGTCTAATCAATTTCTTGTCCCATTTACGCTTGTGGGCTTCAGCAGACCCTTTCCTGAAGAGACGAGGAAGAAATTATGCCATAACTTGTTCATTCAATGTCAACTGTTACAAAAAACGTAGAGCCATATCTGACTCTAACGAACTGTAGGCTACACGAGAGTAACTCATAACACAACCTTATCAAGTTTCCAACAAAACTGATTATTGCATTTATTCTTTTACAACTAATCATTAGAGAGAGAAATCAAAATAGTTCTAATTCATGAGAAAACCAACATTTGGCTGAATAAGTCAAAGTTGGGCAAACTCTTTCCACCTCATACATGAAAGCTTGGAGGATTCGTGCCACAGACCAGTGTACATTACCGAGGTCAATCTCTGCGCTTAAGTATGGACACATTCATCCATTTTATTAAAATCTAGATCCGAACTATATTGGTTTAAGTCTTCGCTATTTTCTGATACACGATACATATGTCATATGCTTCTTTAAGAGTGATCATGAGAGAAAAAAAAAACTGATAGGCATTTCCATACCCATCAGGAGTATCGGCCACATTATGATGCTGTAGAAAATTGAACTTCAAGGCAGCAGCTTTATAGTGGATGTGACGGGAACAACTGTTCACAACGCCGAGAGACCTAAGAAGTAGGAAATTAATTATTCGTACAGAGGGATTAGACCTAGCATAGTTTTAGAGGCTTAGAATTTGGACAAATGGTGCTACAAATGTACGAGTGGATTGAAAGACCTACTATGAAATTCAGGGCCTCTGTAACACGGTTTTTTGGATTTTGCTCCTTATCAAAGCATCGGATGTAGCTGAAAGTTGACATATGCATATTTTACAACTACACACAAATTTTGTCAGCATTATCAATAACCTAAACCCGATAGTTTTAATTTTTATAGAGTAAAAATGATCTAGCCGACGCCATGGCCAATGATTGCCAGCCAAGAGTCGAAAAACATTCATTACGTAAGCAAGGTAAACATCGTTTTACGAAATGTTGCCCCGCCCATCCACCAGACAGAAACCCATTCACCTTATTCCATCGGCTCTGAAACCCATAGTAGTCAAGAATGGCTAACAAGATTTGGAATTGTCCCCGTGGTTGCAAAACTGCATGTGTCTT